>NC_038050.1:29102264-29200843 GCF_002211085.1 Panicum hallii
GTAGTTTGAAATCAACTAGTTTTTAAGTTATTTAAATGTTTTCAAAAAGGGATCTTTTGTATATAGCTTATAGGATTTAAGTTTGTTTCCTGTAATTCTTGGTTCCTAGTTAGTTCAAGTAGTGTTTAGTTTTGTGTGAATTATCCAAACTTATTACAATTTTGTAAATTAGGTAATGTTCAAACAACTAAGAATTGAGTATAATAAATACGAATTATGTTTAAACCAATGTTTAGGAATAATTTGCCTTAGCTTTATGATACTTGTTTAAGAACAAATACTTAGTTGTTTAATAAAAGTTTGTCATTTATTGTTGATACTGAGTGTGTATTGATTTGTTAAATTACAACTTTATCGTGAAAAAGAATTAATATGTTTGTTACTAAAAATCAATCCTTGCATATCATGTAGACTCACCGACACTTGAAGATGGAGATTACGAGTTGATCTTGGAACCCGAAACCGGGCTATCTGAAGACTCCATCCAAGTTACTGAAGAAGTGACTGAAGCCCGAACCAACGTTCGGAAGTTCTTAACTCATCTGACCCTAGCTTCACTTCTGAAGGCAAGCCCCGGTGCACGTCCCAATATTTTAAAGTTATTACAAATTCATTATTATCTTATATATATATTTTGCATTACGTCTAGGAGTTGAGATGAAACCCTAGTTGCATGATATCCTAGGAAACCAATGTGTTGTGCCCGAGTCTTTATCGCTTAGATGCTCCGCTAAATAGAACCGGTAAAAGTCGAGTGATTTCCTGTCACTCGCGCGATATAGGAGTTGCTTGTTTACAATTCTGCAATCACTATAAGGATGACGGACAGGGTCATGTGTTGTATCATGACCTGGAAGTTACCTGTCTGTTTTGATAAAAGCTTTAAGGTCGAAATGTGTGGTAGTGGTGGCTAAGCTTTTGAAAGTACTAGCCACATGCCGTGAAATATGGTAAGCGGTAAGCCTAGTAACCGATCGGCCCGGCAAGTGGACATACCTCCCACCACTCGTATTTTGGTTTTTCTTGTTACTCGTTCGACGTGTGGGAATACGTGTTGCAAGGGCAACCAGGAGTACGGGTTTGTAGTCGCGCTACAGCCGTACGTCCTGCACACATTGGGTGTGCGTATGGTCCTGCAGTCGCTTGTGGTGGCCCTGATCCACGACCCGGAATGAAAGGCAAACGGTTGCTTTGGAATCATCGTTGGATATTCCAAGCGTGTGTGTTAGGTTTACCTTGCAAGGTTGAAATTCGATTCGAATCGTCCGCCTCTCACGAAGATTGAGATTGCTTAATCCTTTTACCACATAGAGTAAAAAGTGGAATCGATGATGGAAGAATCTTGTTGATTGATAATCACTATCTTGCTTGTTTAGTATAGGTGCTTACCTAGAATGGTTAATCAACTAGAATCTGAAAAGCTAAAACTTGAAGTAGATTTTACTCTTTGTTGCTTTTCAGCTGAAAAATAAACCCAGAAACTTTTATAAATGCCTTCATCAGTCTAGTTACGGGCTAAAAGTATACCCAATTCGGGTAAGCCTTGCTGAGTATTAGTATACTCAGCCTTGCTAGAACTGCTTCCAGGTATGCCGGTTGAGAACCAGGTTGATAATGCGTCCTGTCCTTTTGCTGTTCCGCCTGGCTGGTCCGTGGAATGGGAATCGTCCCCGGCCAGCATCAACCCCTCGGAGTAACACCATCGCCTGGGCTACGCATGGTGCTACTGTTGGCGACGTTGTTAGTCGCGTTGTCTTCTTCGCTATGACTTTGGGTCAACGGATGTTTACCGTTGCTTTTCAATAACCCTGTGTTATTTTGCTCCAGTCAGGGCTGGAGAAAACTGGTTTGTAATAATTACTACTTGTTATGTGATAAAGACTTGCACTGTATATACCTGGAGTTCATCTTGTATGGGTATGACCTACTTCGATCCTGTGTAACCGTGGTTGCATCGGGCGGTGAACCCGACAGACCCATGGGTTATTCCGTTTGAAGTGCATTTGAGATCATCGTGTGTTTGTAAATGATGACTAGTGCACTTGAACCGGAATAATTCAGACGGTTCTGCCACAGCTGGTATCAGAGCTGTAGGTTTAACCTACACTCTATACAGGATACAAGAGGAGATCCAGGGGTGGTACAGTGCTTAAAAAATGATTTCAGAATAAAATTTGGTATAACAAAGGAATTTACAAAAAGGCGTTAGATTCGCTAAGGTTGTGTGCCTAGTTCGTAGAGCCCTAAGGGTTAGGTTGGGGAAATTACTAGGTGACTACTAGTTATTATGCTAGGTTTCTGACTTCCAGCACTACTTTCTGCAAAAAAATTTAAATTCATGTACAATCCAACTTTATATTTTGTAACGACACCTTCGAGCGTAAGGTAAGAAGGTAAGGATCCTCAGCCAACTGAGGGAGCTTGGCCTTCCCGTCGGTGATGCGAACCGAATGCTGTTTCTCAAGCAGTGGCCTACTTGAGATGCTGCCAATGTATCAACTTCGGTTGACTACATTGGGAGTATATGGTTCGGCGCAGGGTATGGCGATCGCTGTTCATACCCCCGCATTTTGCGGTACCCCCGTGAATACGTTATTCCATAACGTATGTTAACGTCGTCTGTACGGCGGTAATTGTACAGATGCTGTTTCTATAGTGAACAGTAATGTTTGGGGACGCTTTCATGACGTGCTAGCATGGAAGGTTCATTATTCTATTGTGATTTTCTGCAGGTACACTAACCACGAGTAATAGGCTTGCGAATAGGAAGAACGACTAGTTATATAGGGAGAGACATATGAATATGTCACCGAAATTAACTTCGTAAGTCCAAAAGTTTAAATTGGCAAGTGTGTGTTGGTGAGGTCAAGTAGAACCGTGCATGCATAATAAATCTAATCGAATGTCTTGTCTGAGTGGTCTGTCCCAGATACAAACTTGTCACAATCCTTCAGACAGCCATCAGGTTCAGTATCTCCTCAATGTTTATCTATCCTCGAGATCTAGGATGTCCTTTCAGTACTGTTAACCAAATCAGTTATCTCCGCACAGCTATCTAATGAAGTCTTTTGCAGAATGGTTGCATTCCAGCCATTTAATCATTTCTTCAAATTCTTGCTCCGTGTTGCTGTATCTTGTATCTTACCCTTTGAAATCTTGCTTCAGATGGCCGAGACTTCACATATTCGTTGGGATCGTGAAGGACATGCTTATACCAATGCTTTGCATTGGGAGGGCTTTCCCCGTCTCTTGTGGGAGTCACTGCAGATTTTCGGCTATAACGCACCTCCACGTTACGACGGATATGAGTTTGTTGAAGCAGGTGTTCCTCGGTGCAGGGTGAAGATGACTATTCCACAGCACCCTTCTCGCTTTTTATGGCAACCTATCACAATTTGTATCACTGGTCATCGTCTTGTGGATACCTTTGAGTCTGCTGCACTTGAAGCTATCACATCTTCTGTGACAAACATCCCGAGGAAGTGGCTGCCTACCCGATCGGATTGTTCCCAACCACAGACCCTCGTGACCCTGAGTGGACTTTCAGGATCTCTTGCTGCAGTCATCTGTTGGGAGATCTGTCTCTTGAGACACTGCAGGTTCTTATCCGGTTCATGAACGTGCAGCATCATCATCAGTTGCTGCAACGTCGAAGCATGAACCAGTTGTCCACCTTAGCTCAAGCTCAACATGGAACTATCACCCAGCAGCTTGACGAGCTGAATGAGCTTCATGTTATCCAGAATGCTCAGGTTGATTTGTTGGCCCAGCGTGATGTGATCATCAATAACCTGGAGAACCAGATCCAGGAGAGGGAGACGGTTATCACTCAGCGCAATACCATTGTTGAGTTCCTCCAGGATCAAGTTCAAGATCTCACTATTGAGCTTGATGATGCCGTCAACCATATCAACGAATTTCATGAGCAGCCCATACCACCTGTAGTGCCAGAAGAAAATGAGAGTGAGGAGGAGGAAGAAGATCCAGAGGAAATAGAAGGAGAATCAAGTCTTGACTCCGAACACGGTGATCCTGCTCCAAATCCCCAATCTAATCATTCATCTTCTGGAAGTCTGTCATCAGTGGGAAATCTTGACGACTATTAGCTCATCACTCTCTTCACTGTAATGTTGTGTCTAGTGTAAAGTAGGATGATCTGGTGGGTAGAATAAGCAGTTGTATGGACTAAGAACCACTTGGATGTAATATAATGTGGTGTGCTTTGTACTGGGAGTTGTGGAAGTTGTGTTGTATTATATGTTGAACCGTATGTTCAGTTATGGAGTTTAAGTTTAATGTTCTATTACTGCACATTTTGTCTCCATATTTGCATGTGATGGACCAACTGAACATATGATATGTATACCTGATAACAAAAGGAAATGAGCGTAAGTGAACATGATGGATTTTTCCTTTTGTTTCAGATGGTTGGAGCAACACGTGGAACCCCTGAGGGTTTCCGGCCCGACCAGGCCAGCGGATCACAACAACCGCCACCCCCGCCGCCCAATCTAGCGGAGGTAATGGCCCAGCAGACTGAACTACTGAACCAGCTAGTGAGGGCACAGCTGGGACACTTCCATCATCAATCCAGAAACCGAGAGGAGAATGCCTCAGCCGGGTATCAGGATTTCTTTGGTACCCAACCCCCGCTATTTCACAAGACTGAAGAACCTCTAGACGCTGATGCATGGCTCCGTACTGTGGAGTCCAAGTTTGCTTTACTATCGGCCCCATGCTCGGAGGCGAACAAGGCCCTCTTTGCAGCACAACAACTCCGTGGTACTGCCCGTATATGGTGGGACCACTATTCTGCGATGCAACCAGATGGCCATGTGGTATCTTGGGAAGAATTCAAGGCTGCATTCCGCGCCCATCATATTCCTGAAGGTTTGATTGAGCGCAAGCTCAATGAATTCTTGGCTTTAACCCAAGGCACTCGCACTGTCATGCAATATGCACAGGTGTTTAATCATCTGTGCCAATATGCGAGCTATCATGCAGACACTGACGCCAAGAAGAGAGACCGTTTTCGTCGAGGTCTCAACACCAAACTTCGGGAACGGCTGAATTTAGCCCGAGCCAACACTTTCAACGAATTGGTCAATATGGCCATCACTCAAGAGGACTGTATCTCAGCTCATCGGGCTGAGAAGAAGAGGAAGATTACCCCTGGTCCTTCCGGCACCCAGCAATCAAGGTTTAGGTTGGTGCCGCAGTCAGCGACGCGACCTCCATCTCGCGCCAATTTACCAGGGAGATGGGTGGCTAGACCTCCACAACAGTCCCAGTTTAATCGACAGTCAGCTCCTCCCCAGCAACAGCAACAGCAGCAAGGCCTCAGGCCCACTTTCCCTCCTGTTGGTCAAGGAAACAACGGCAATCGTTGTTTCAATTGTGGTAGCCCCTCGCATTTCATCAAAAACTGCCCGCAACCTAAGAGAGCATTTCAAGGGCAGCCCTCCAACGCAAATAATAAGGGCAAAGGGAAGAAACAGATGGTACAAGTTCGCCAAGGCAGGGTGAACTTCACCGCCGTCTCCGAACTTCCCGAGGGCGCTCCTATAATGACGGGTACTTTCATTATTTACCATCAACCCGCCATTATACTTTTTGATTCCGGTGCAACTCATAGCTTTATCAGTTCAAAGTTTGGAGCCAAATTAGGCTTAGAATTGTATCCGGTTAATGGAAATTATTTGATTGCAACCCCGGGTGGTAGAGTGGCATCCAATCAAATATGTAGAAATGTGCCAATCCAGTTGGGCAGCAATCTGATGAAAACAGACTTGCTTTTGCTGGATCTAGAAGGAATGGATGTTTTGTTAGGTATGGATTGGATGTCAGAACACCATGTCTTACTGGATATTTCGTCCAGAGTAGTGGAAATAGACTCACCATATCAAGGAACCACCACTCTTTATCTATCACACAGAGGGTGTATCAACTCTTATGCCTATACGGCAGAAAGGATTAAACTTGAGGCCATTCCTATTGTGTGTGAATATCCGGATGTTTTTCCAGACGATCTGCCAGGAATGCCTCCAGATAGGGATGTTGAGTTCATTATCGAGTTACAGCCAGGTACAGCACCTATCTCCAAAAGGCCCTATCGTATGCCACCTAATGAACTGGCAGAACTAAAAACCCAACTTCAAGATCTTCTTGATAAGGGTTACATCCGCCCAAGTGCTTCACCATGGGGATGCCCAGCTCTATTCGTGAAGAAGAAGGACAATAGCCTACGAATGTGCGTAGACTATCGCCCTCTCAATGCGGTGACAATCAAAAACAAATATCCTCTGCCCCGCATTGACATTCTTTTTGATCAGCTAGCCGGAGCCAAGGTATTTTCAAAAATTGACCTTCGCTCTGGATATCATCAAATTAAGATAAGACCTTGTGACATTCCAAAAACAGCCTTCTCTACCAGATATGGACTTTATGAATATCTGGTTATGTCTTTTGGTCTTACCAATGCTCCAGCTTATTTCATGTATCTCATGAATTCAGTTTTCATGACGGAGCTAGATAAATTCGTCGTGGTATTTATTGATGATATCCTTATCTATTCTAAAAACTCTGAAGATCATGCCAAACACCTTCGAATAGTTCTTCAGAAATTAAGAGATCATCGCCTATATGCCAAATTCTCCAAGTGTGAATTTTGGATTGATACAGTAAAGTTCCTAGGCCACACTGTTTCTAGCAATGGTATATCTGTGGACCCTAGCAAGGTTCAGGAGGTAATGGATTGGCAGCCTCCTACTTCTGTTCATCAGATCCGTAGCTTTTTAGGTTTGGCTGGCTATTATCGTCGGTTCATTCCGGATTTCTCCAGAATAGCCAAACCTATGACCGAGCTACTGAAAAAGGGAATTAAGTTTGTCTGGACTAAGAAATGCGAAGAAGCATTTCACGCCTTAAGAGCCCATCTCACTACTGCCCCAGTATTAGCTCAACCAGACAACTCTAAACCCTTCGATGTCTATTGCGATGCTTCAGGCATCGGACTCGGTTGTGTACTCATGCAAAACAACCGCGTCATCGCTTATGCTTCTCGAGCACTCCGACCCCATGAACAAAATTATCCTACCCATGATCTTGAGCTAGCCGCTGTAATTCATGCGCTCAAGATTTGGAGACACCATCTCATGGGAACCAAGTGTAATATCTACACTGATCACAAGAGCCTCAAATACATATTTACTCAAGCAGATTTGAATATGAGACAACGCCGTTGGCTGGAACTAATTAAAGATTATGACCTGGAAGTCCATTATCATCCAGGCAAGGCCAACGTGGTTGCAGACGCTTTAAGCCGAAAAGCACATTGCTCTTGTTTATCAGTAGAAGCTCTGAATGAAACCCTCTATGGGGAGATGAGAAAGCTTAACCTTGAAATTGTATCTCAAGGTAGTTTGAATCATCTCTCAGAGCAAGTTCCATTAAAAGATAGTATCATCATGGCCCAACAACATGATGATGGGATAAAGATCATTAAGCAGAATCTTATCAAAGGAGAGGAGAAATATAAGTGCTTTCAGATAGATCCTTTAGGGGTACTTTGGTTCAAGGACCGGGTTGTTGTACCTAAAGATCACCAACTCCGAAAGCAAATTCTAGATGAAGCACATCTGTCCAAGTTCTCCATACACCCCGGGAGTACTAAAATGTACTAGGACTTGAGACAGAACTTCTGGTGGACTCGCATGAGAAGAGAGATAGCAAAGTATGTTGCTGGATGTGATATCTGCCAGAGGGTCAAGGCCAGCCATCTCAAGCCTGCTGGTGTCTTGCAACCATTACCCATTCCCTCTTGGAAATGGGAAGACATCAGTATGGATTTCATCGTTGGTTTGCCTAACACCTCCCGGAAACATGACTCCATTTGGGTAATCATAGATCGATTAACTAAAGCTGCTCACTTTATTCCAGTACATACCACCTTTACTACTAATAAA
The DNA here is from genome assembly GCF_002211085.1 of Panicum hallii. Classification (NCBI taxonomy): domain Eukaryota; kingdom Viridiplantae; phylum Streptophyta; class Magnoliopsida; order Poales; family Poaceae; genus Panicum; species Panicum hallii. The sequence continues at coordinate 29,110,229 of NC_038050.1, forward strand.
TATGCCGAAATCTACATAGAGCAAATCATTCGACTCCATGGAATACCCAAAACGATTATCTCTGATCGTGGTGCTCAATTCGTCGCTCGTTTTTGGGAGCAACTTCAAACATCTCTAGGGACTAAACTTATTCGAAGCTCAGCATATCATCCCCAAACAGACGGGCAGACCGAAAGAGTCAACCAAATCCTAGAGGATATGCTAAGAGCTTGTGTCATTCAGTATGGCAAAAGTTGGGACCAGTGCTTACCGTTGGCGGAATTCTCATACAACAACAGCTTCCAGTCAAGTCTTCAAATGGCTCCATTCGAAGCTCTATATGGTCGCCGGTGTCGAACTCCTTTGAGTTGGTCACAAGTCGGCGAGCGTAAAATCTTTGGACCCGATCTGGTCACAGAAGCTGAAGCCAAAGTAAAGCACATCCAAACCAATCTCAAGGCAGCCCAATCCAGACAGAAAAGCTATGCAGACAAACGTAGAAAGCCCTTACAGTTTTCTGTAGGAGAGTTGGTATATCTTCGGGTGTCTCCTACTCGAGGTGTTCAGCGTTTCGGCATCAAAGGAAAACTTGCTCCTCGTTACATTGGACCCTTCGAAATCCTTGAAGTCTGCGGACCAGTAGCTTATCGTCTTCAACTTCCACCTCAGCTAGCGGCTGTCCACAATGTTTTCCATGTCTCCCAACTCAAGAAATGCCTCCAAGTCCCTACAGAGAACATAGATCTACAGGATGTTGCTATAGAATCTGATCTTTCTTATATCGAATATCCCATCAAGATCCTAGATACCAAAGAAAGGAATACCAGAAGAGCAACGATCAAGATGTATAAAATTCAATGGAATCATCACAGTGAAGAAGAAGCAACGTGGGAAACCGAAGCTTATCTTCAAAAGCATTTTCCGGATTTCCTAAACGACAATCCTTACCCTTGAATCTCCGACTTTATCTTGTTCGGAATCTCGGGACGAGATTCTTTTTAGGAGGGAGGGTTGTGACATCTCAGGTATATGGGAGCCAGACTTAGTGCATTGCGTGTAGGATGTACTCTTGTGTGTTGATTAAGGACAAGATTTTAGGGTGTTTTCTGTAATGTAAGAAGAATATAAGGTTTAAGTGCAAAATGTGTGTGGGAGTGAATAAATTTTGAAATATAGGAAGGGTTGTTTTGCAAAAAGATGCTTTTACCTTTAACCCACTGTAAAGAGTAAAAACAAGTCAAGGAGTTGTTGGAAATGTAAAATTTAAATAGGTTTTAAAGGAAATTTGACTAGTTATGGGGTTTTTAAAATAACCTTGAAACCTTAACTCTCATGAAGTCGAACCCTAAAGCAAAGTTGTAGAACTTTTTATTCCCTACACTTTTGGTTTTTGGAGCTTTTTCGTTTGAGCTATAGTTTGAAAGTTATTCAGGCTTTACAGTGGAGTCCCTAGGCTTTTCAGTATTTGCAACCAGGTCCTCGTCGTCCACCTCCAGCTGCTCTGCTCTGCTCTGCTCTGCTCTGCCCGAGAGCTGCTGCCGCCGCTGCTTTAACTCCGGCGAGCCGCCCAGCCGCCACCTGCCCCCGCGCCGCTCGCCAGTGCCACCTCCACCTCCAGCGCACCTGTCCCCGCCGCTTGCCAGGCCTTGGTGGCCATTTCCCGAGCTGCCACGCCGTTCCCGAGCCCTCCACGGCCGCCACGACGTCGCCGGCGTCCAGCTCCTGCTCGCCGCCCTCCAAAGCCTCCCCAAATGCATAATTAGCTCTGTGGCCACCTGCTCGAGCTCTTTTACTACTTCTCCGCGCTCAATTCCACCTCGGCTTCCTTCTTCCGCGCCTCGCCGCCGTCCGCCATTGCGCCGCCGTTCGGCCTCACCGTCGGCAGCCTCCTCCAGAGCCTCCCACACTCAACCCCGACCTCCACTAGCACCACCTCATCCTCCTGAAGCTCATCGTGCTGGCCATTTTCCATTTCCTCCACCGGAGACGCCTGCCCACGAGCACGCCGTCGTTTCCCCGCCGCCGCAGCTCGGCCTCGTCGTCGTTCTGCTCCACCAGTGCTTTCCCGCCCCGGCCAAGCACACTAACAGCACCACATCAACCTCACGAAGCTCTCCAGGCACCCGTCGTCCCTTCCCCGACCCCCTAGCCACCGGAACGTCGCCACCAAGCTTCCAGCCGCCGCCGCCGTCTCTGTCCTCCGTCGCGCCGCCGCTACAGCTCCTCCCCGGCCCAACTCCGGTCACCCCCGAGTCCCTTGTAAGCCCCTGAGCATTTTCCCCTCCCTTTCCCCTCGCCGCCGGCGAGCTATCTCGCCGGAATTGATCGCCGTCGATCTGTCCCCGAGAGGAAAGCCGGCCAGGGACCCGATTGCTTTGCTTTAAAACTTTCCAGGGGCCTGTTTGTAAAGAATCAGTAACTTTTTTTTCCATTTCCTTTTCAGCCAACTTTGAAAATTCATAGGCAATGGTAGAAAAATCCAAAAATGGTAAAACCAGTTCTGTTATGTTCATAAAAATGAGCTCTACAACTTTTGTTACTAAGGTGTAGTTTGAAATCAACTAGTTTTTAAGTTATTTAAATGTTTTCAAAAAGGGATCTTTTGTATATAGCTTATAGGATTTAAGTTTGTTTCCTGTAATTCTTGGTTCCTAGTTAGTTCAAGTAGTGTTTAGTTTTGTGTGAATTATCCAAACTTATTACAATTTTGTAAATTAGGTAATGTTCAAACAACTAAGAATTGAGTATAATAAATACGAATTATGTTTAAACCAATGTTTAGGAATAATTTGCCTTAGCTTTATGATACTTGTTTAAGAACCAATACTTAGTTGTTTAATAAAAGTTTGTCATTTATTGTTGATACTAAGTGTGTATTGATTTGTTAAATTACAACTTTATCATGAAGAAAAGAATTAATATGTTTGTTACTAAAAATCAATCCTTGCATATCATGTAGACTCACCGACACTTGAAGATGGAGATTACGAGTTGATCTTGGAACCCGAAACCGGGCTATCTGAAGACTCCATCCAAGTTACTGAAGAAGTGACTGAAGCCCCGAACCAACGTTCGGAAGTTCTTAACTCATCTGACCCTAGCTTCACTTCTGAAGGCAAGCCCCGGTGCACGTCCTAATATTTTAAAGTTATTACAAATTCATTATTATCTTATATATATATTTTGCATTACGTCTAGGAGTTGAGATGAAACCCTAGTTGCATGATATCCTAGGAAACCAATGTGTTGTGCCCGAGTCTTTATCGCTTAGATGCTCCGCTAAATAGAACCGGTAAAAGTCGAGTGATTTCCTGTCACTCGCGCGATATAGGAGTTGCTTGTTTACAATTCTGCAATCACTATAAGGATGACGGGCAGGGTCATGTGTTGTATCATGACCTGGAAGTTACCCTGTCTGTTTTGATAAAAGCTTTAAGGTCGAAATGTGTGGTAGTGGTGGCTAAGCTTTTGAAAGTACTAGCCACATGCCGTAAAATATGGTAAGCGGTAAGCCTAGTAACCGATCGGCCCGACAAGTGGACATACCTCCCACCACTCGTATTTTGGTTTTTCTTGTTACTCGTGTCGACGTGTGGGAATACGTGTTGCAAGGGCAACCAGGAGTACGGGTTTGTAGTCGCGCTACAGCCGTACGTCCTGCACACATTGGGTGTGCGTATGGTCCTGCAGTCGCTTGTGGTGGCCCTGATCCACGACCCGGAATGAAAGGCAAACGGTTGCTTTGGAATCATCGTTGGATATTCCAAGCGTGTGTGTTAGGTTTACCTTGCAAGGTTGAAATTCGATTCGAATCGTCCGCCTCTCACGAAGATTGAGATTGCTTAATCCTTTTACCACATAGAGTAAAAAGTGGAATCGATGATGGAAGAATCTTGTTGATTGATAATCACTATCTTGCTTGTTAGTATAGGTGCTTACCTAGAATGGTTAATCAAACTAGAATCTGAAAACTAAAACTTGAAGTAGATTTTACTCTTTGTTGCTTTTCAGCTGAAAAATAAACCCAGAAACTTTTATAAATGCCTTCATCAGTCTAGTTACGGGCTAAAAGTATACCCAATTCCGGGTAAGCCTTGCTGAGTATTAGTATACTCAGCCTTGCTAGAACTGCTTCCAGGTATGCCGGTTGAGAACCAGGTTGATAATGCGTCCTGTCCTTTTGCTGTTCCGCCTGGCTGGTCCGTGGAATGGGAATCGTCCCCGGCCAGCATCAACCCCTCGGAGTAACACCATCGCCTGGGCTACGCATGGTGCTACTGTTGGCGACGTTGTTAGTCGCGTTGTCTTTTCGCTATGACTTTGGGTCAACGGATGTTTACCGTTGCTTTTCAATAACCCTGTGTTATTTTGCTCCAGTCAGGGCTGGAGAAAACTGGTTTGTAATAATACTACTTGTTATGTGATAAAGACTTGCACTGTATATACCTGGAGTTCATCTTGTATGGGTATGACCTACTTCGATCCTGTGTAACCGTGGTTGCATCGGGCGGTGACCCGACAGACCCATGGGTTATTCCGTTTGAAGTGCATTTGAGATCATCGTGTGTTTGTAAATGATGACTAGTGCACTTGAACCGGAATAATTCAGACGGTTCTGCCACAGGGGTCCCTGACCTCCCTTATATATCCGAGAGGCCAAGGTTACAAAGATACTAACCAACACCTGCTGAGGAATTGTACCAGGACATATCTCGAGTAGATTCCCCCTGTATCGGTTAGCCTTATCTCCTATTTAAACGGAATAAATAAGAGATAAACAAGATGAATAAGAGATAAAGCGGACTTAATCTCTTAGACCTCCTTAAACTATGTTATGTACCCAGCCCGGTGGCCCCGGGTCTGACAAGCCCCCGAGCTCTTCGTAGCTGAGCACTGCAGGCTTATCGAGTACTTTTGAGGCAGTCTTCGACTTCTTCTGAAGCTTCATCTTGAAGACCTTCTTCGAGTACTTGCTTGGCTGCATCGAAGCTATGAGGTGCACATGCCCCGAATTTTTGTTATGGTGTGCGATTTAAAAATTGCACTCCATATGGAGTAGCCCCCGAGCCTTAGGTTGAATCGGAGAATCAGGCTGAGGGTCCCATTTGTCTGTAATCCTCTTTATCCTTCAAAGAAATTTGAAAAATAAGTAGTCGATGCCACGTATCCCGCAGCCCCCAAGCCTTGAAGCCAAATCCCACAAAATTTGGAGATAAGGATCCAACAACCGTGGCATGCAGGCAAAAAATGACGACTTACAAAATTACCAAAATGATGGTACAGATGATGGGTATTAGATTACTAATTCGAAAAACCCCTTTTTTCGGGCTAACTAACCCTGGAAAAATGGTTAATCCAATATTTAATCCAAACGATCCACCAAATGACCCCTCGACTTCGGAATATTCTCGGAGGTGACTCCTGAACTTCGGAACAGTAACTTCCCCACTCCGCTGGTTATTTAACCCCGCAACAATAGTAGGGAAAAAACCGTGCTTTCAATCCGCATTCCGCCTAAAGTCACCAAAATCCCCAATCTGAGCCAAGCACCGCCGCCATCCCCCTAAGGAGATCCTCCCGCTCCAACCTCTCCGCCGCTCTCCCCGCAGCCCCCGAGCATCTCGTGGCTAGCGAATCGGAGATGGCGCCCAAGAAGGCGGAGATCGAAGGGAAGAAGACGGAGGAGGCGCAGCCTTCAACCGCGGAGTGGTCACACAGTAAGTGCTCCCTCAACCACCTTAAGAGCCTAGTTTCCGAGGGGTTGCTGCAAGAGAAAACCCTTGTCAACTGGTGCCCCTCTTACCACGAACCTTTTCCCATGGAAAATGTTGACGAAATCGTCACATTTCTTCATTTTGCCGAACGGGGATTGGCCCTCCCCTCTTGTTCCTTCTTCCGAGGCCTTCTGTATTACTACGGGCTTGAGCTTCACCATCTCAACCCAAATTCTATATGCCACATTTCAATTTTCATCTATTACTGCGAGGCTTTTCTTGGAATCGAACCCCACTGGGATCTTTTCCATTTCCTCTTTCGTATCAAACCACAGCCCACCTCCAAGAACCTTTCCGTTGTGGGGGGCACCGGCATCCAACTGCGTCAGCAGGCCGGCGACAAATATCTCACATACAAATTCCCCTCCAACCTTCCTGGATGGAAAAACCATTGGTTTTACATCAAAAACCATGCTCCCCATCTGCCGACGAAGTCGAACAGACCACCTGTAATCAGGGGGGAATGGAACCTGGAGCCCTCCGGCGGGGAAATGGACCAAGTCAAAGAGCTGCTGGATGTCATTGAGGCTCAGAAGAAGAAGGGAGTGACCGGCGCCTCCGTCATGTTCGCATTTTACAAACGCCGCGTCCAACCCATCCAGCAGCGCCATCGCCTAGGATTCGAGTACACAGGCCCCACTGATCCTTCTCGCATGTGCGCAGAGGATTTGCCAGATGAAGTCGCGCTGCAGCGAGTTCAGCGGGTGCTGCTAGACGTGGACGCCGTGCCATACGTGCTCACATTGTTTTCCGCACGGAATCCACCCAAACCAGTGAGTATTCGACTTCTTTTGCTGAAGATAACCGCTTTTTCTCTGTTACGTAACTGAAGAACTCTCTGCAGGGACACACGGAGCTGTACCGCAGCTACCCGCCACGACCTGACGTCCCCCGACTGGACCACCTCCTCCCCTCTACCGCCGCTAAAGCCAAGAGGGCTCGGCTTGCTGCCGCTCAACACAGCAGCGAGTCGACCGAAGGCATGAGCTCGTAGGCGGGAGAAGGAGCCGAAGGAAAAACGCGCCAGGACAACTCCTCCGATCAGAGCGTGGAGTTGACCAGCGCTCTACCACTGGTGCCACAAGGCCATCGACTAGTGCGCAAGCGCAAGGCGCAGGAACTCGAATTCACCGGGTAAGAGCCTACTTGTTTGTTGTAATGGTGTGTACCCTGATGTTGAATTGTGCTTATAACATCCACCTGTAATCCTTCCGCATCCTCCGCCCGGGCCGAGCCCGAAGAAGAAATGGCGAGCCCGGCGACCACTGCCGCTATCACCATCGCCGTGGCAGGGACCGCGCCACAAGCAGATGAAACCCCATCACCGGCAACGGAGACGCCGCGTCAAGCCATGCGGATGAAGAGAGCCATTAAGAAAAAATCTGTGCTGTAAGTCTGCCTCTTGTTGCATTGCAAAAGATTTGATCTTTCAGCTTATGCGTTGACTAACTTCGACTTCATTAGTGCTGCAAGTGCCGCGGACCTCCAGCTGACGCCAACTTCGACTGCCCCAGCCCCCGGGTCCTCGATCCGGGAGGAATCATCAAGTGCTGGCCCATTCGCCGCTGCGTCAGCCCCCGAGGCATCGGCCCCCGAAGGGTCGACGCCCACGGAGCTAGCCCCCGGGGCCGACACCACGCTACCCGACCTGCCGCCTCCCGAGCTCCAACAAGTCGAGGCCGGGGCCGGTGGCGAGAAACAGGTCGAGGCCCCTGGCGCCGCTCCAACAGATGGCGCAGGTGAGTGTTTGGCCGCCTCGGCTAGCTACCGGGATCCGCATGCGGTATGATGAGGACATTTGTGATTGCAGGTGCCTAGCAGCTGACCACTGAAGAAGCCGTGGGAACCTCCGGGGGACCCGATGAGCTGCTGCTGGCCGGATCGGGTAGTCAGGAAGCCGTCGCCACCGACCTGGCAGACGACCTGCTACTGACGGATGACAAAGTCGACAACCTCAAGAAGGCGCATGACTTTGCCCTGGTAAGACCTGAAACCATTTTCTAACAGAGGCTAAGTCGAGTTGCTAATCTGGCTTTTCCCTTTTTATGTAGAATGTGATCGCCCGCTCCCGGAAGCAGGCGGAGGAATTGAAGACCCTTGCCCGCGACCGAAAGGAACTCGATGCCCTGAGGAAGCGCCTTGACGACGAGAAGACGGAGAATGTACATCTTGAGAGAGTCAACACCGAGCTCCAGCAACAACTCGAGGCATAGAAGAAGGAGCTCGAGGCGCATAAGGAGCAGCTCAGGGAGCAAAAGAAGGCGCACCAAGGTAAACCGTTGCTTCCCTCGAGTATTTTGCTCTGTATGACCCACCCTTGGTTCTGAAATGCTTGCCACCACAGAGCTTAGGAGAAATTTAATCAGTAAAGAAGAGCTACTTACTGACATGAAGAACTTGCTCTATCGCCGTACAGATGACGTCGAGAGGCTACAGAAGGTGATCGGCGACACTGAGCGACAGTTCGTCGACAGCCTTCAGCGAATCAAGACGCTGGGCGAGGAACTCGAGAGCATCCGGGGGTCTGCCCGGGAGCTGGTGGACGTGGTGGACCCGCCAGAAGAAGGCGAAGCGAACCCCCGGCCCCTGCTAGAGCGTCTTCGTGAGGCCCCGAAGAAAGTGATGAAGTTCCTTTCCGAGGCACCTATCACGTGCGTCAACAATGCCCTCGCAATCGTGAAGTCCTTCCTGCTGAGCACGAAGCTGGAGATATTTGCTCAAGGCATGGCGGCGGACTGCACCGAGGAGCAATTCGACAGATACCTCCTAGAGGCCCAACCTATATCAGAACACATAGTTCAAAGTGTAATGCAGGATTAGGGTACTGAAGACAAGTATTCACTTCCTTGTATATATGGCTTCTTTCGATGTCTCTACTTGTGTGTGTGCCTGTGCTGAATTGATATCCAGGCTCACAAGGCGTAAGTAGTAGACACTACCCTGGGTGCAATGACCCTGAAGGTAGCCGTAGCTCCATGTAGGAGGATATCTAACAAGTTGTCCACAACCCGAACTCGTGGGTCTAAAACTGTTAGAAAAGAACGCGAGCGTCGTCGCATAATTGCCAGGTTTTAAGGCAAAACTACTCCGGGTGCATTGACTCTGGATGGAGTCAGGGTCGCTCCTTATATGAGCATGCTCCGCAAGTTAAGTGGGATCCGTACGGACGGATCGGAGTTGTTGGGAGCAAATGCAAGCATCGCCGCTGTTGTGCCATGCTCTTGGCAGAACCGAGACTACTCTGGTACACAGGATGTAGTCGAGGTAGCTCTTTATATGAGCTTATCCAACAACCTGGGTATGAACCAGTCGAACGGATCGATTGTGTTGGGAAAATGTGACTGCTGTCGCGTGCGACCATCCAAGGTCGCGCGAAAACTGATATGGAGCGGGTTTGATCGAGGCGGAGGGTTCCGTCGAGAGATGAAGCCGATAAGTTATGAATGTGGCCATAACCTTCGTATCACTCACGACAAGTAGTCGATTCACACAAATGTTTTTGCGTGACAACGGCCATCGTGTGCCTGTGAAGGAGAGTAGAACCCGAACATTGTGGCATACAGCCTCCAAATTGTTTCAAGGAGAAGAGATCTTCCACGCCCCCGGGGATTGGGACATCACCGGGCTTTTTCTTATGGGTACAACTTGCGCAGGTTCTGAATGTTCCAGGAATTCGGGATGTCATAGCCCTCGGGACATTGTAGTCGATATGACCCTGGTCGGGTGACCTGCTTGACGACGAACGGGCCCTCCCACCTTGAGTTGAGCTTGTGTAGGCCAGATTCGTCCTGAATACGATGCAAGACCAAATCACCAACACTGAATGACCGCTCCCTGATGTTGCGATCATGATATCGCTGGATCCCCTGCTGGTACCGAGCTGACTGAACAAGAGCGGTGCAGCGAGCTTCCTCCGCAGAATCGAGCTCTAACTGCCGCGCCTCGTCCGCCTCGCCTTCATTATACATTTCGACCCTGGGAGACTTCCACATGATGTCGGCTGGTAAAATAGCCTCAGATCCGTATACGAGGAAGAAAGGCATTTGCCCTGTGGCTTTGGATGGTTGGGTCCGAAGCCCCCAGACAACATGCGATAACTCATGTACCCACTTGCCTCCCTTTTTGCTGTTTTCATCATATAAGCTCTTCTTGAGGCCGTCAATTATCAAGCCGTTCGCCCTTTCGACTTGTCCATTGGCCCTTGGGTGTGCGACTGAGACATATTTAACTTCGATGCAAGCATTCTCGCAGAACTCCCAGGACTGGTTCGCTGTGAAGTTTGATCCCAAGTCCGTGATGATGGTGTTGGGGAAGCCGAAACGATGCAAAATATCTGAAATGAAGTCGACGACCCGATCTGGCGTGAGCTTGGCTATCGGCTTGTACTCGATCCACTTAGTAAACTTGTCGATAGCCACTAGAACATGGGTGAAACTGCCTGGCGCCGTCGTGAAGGGCCCGATCATGTCAAGACTCCAACAGGCAAAAGGCCAGGATGGCGGTAAGGTGATGAGGCTGTGAGCTAGAACATGCATCTGTTTGCCAAAGAATTGATAATTTTTGCACCTGCGCACGAGATCCTCCGCGTCGGTTACTGCGGTGGGCCACCAGAAACCGGCCCTGTATGCTTTCCCCACCAGCGTTCTTGAAGCTGCGTGGTTGCCGCAGACGCCTTCGTGGATCTCCCGCAGTATGTCGTAACCATCTTCCTTTGTGACGCACTTCATGAGAACTCCTGACCGAGCGCCACGCCGATAGAGCTTGCCGTCGACCAGGACGAAGCCCTTGCTTCTTCGTAAGACGCGTGCCGCCTCTGCACTCTTGGCATCGATTCTCGCTGGTAGCCGTTGATCTCGAATGAAGTCGATAAAAGCCTCTCGCCAGTCCTCTTCCAGCACCATAACCTCTCGATCGGGTTGTTGGGGACCCGCGTCGATGGTTACCTGCGGAGAAGACTTGATGGATGGCTGCTTGAGCTCCTGAACGAAGACTCCCGGCGGGACCTGGGCGTGCGTGGACCCCATTTTGGACAGGATATCCGCGCCGACATTGTGCTCCCGCAATACATGATGAACCTCCAGGCCGGAGAAGTTGCTTTCCAATTTGCGCACTTCCTGTACATAAGCATCCATTGTCTCCTTGTTGCAGTCCCATTCCTTGTTGACCTGTTGAACGACAAGAAGAGAGTCGCCATATACAAGTAGTCACTTGATCCCTAGTGATATCGCCAAACGAAGCCCGTGAAGCAAAGCTTCATACTCGGCTTCATTGTTGGATACCGCCCACAGGATCTGAAGGACGTATTTCAACTGTTCACCTCATGGAGAAATAAGCAGAACCCCGGCGCCGCCACCGTCAAGCTTGAGAGACCCGTCGAAATACATGGTCCAGTGCTCTAGCTTGTCCACTGGGGTTGGGACTTGATTCTCCCTCCATTCAGCCATGAAGTCGACTAGAGCCTGTGACTTGATTGCAGTGCGTGGCTTGAAGTCGATTGACAAAGCCCCCAGTTCCACTGCCCACTTGGATATGTGCCCCATGGCATCTTGATTATGAAGAATATCCGCCAGCGGGAAGTCCGTGATCACAGTGATTTTGTACTCGTCGAAGTAATGGTGTAGCTTTCTTGATGTGATTAAGATTGCATACAAGAGCTTTTGAACAGCTGGATACCGTACCTTGGATTCAGAGAGGACTTCGCTGACGAAGTAGACAGGCCTCTGCACTCCAAACGCATGGCCTTCTTCGCCTCGCTCGACTACAATAGCACTGCTGACAATATGAGTTGTTGCCGCGATGTAAAGTAGTAAATCCTCCCTTGGCAACAGGGCTGTAAGGATTGGGGGTAACTGCAGATGGTGTTTCAGATCCTGCAAGGCCCGCTCAGCCTCCTCCGTCCATTGGAACTTATCCTGGCGTTTCAGGAGCTTGAAGAAGGGTAGTCCTCTCTCCCCGAGTCGGGAGATGAACCTGTTCAGGGCCGCCATACAACCTGTTAACTTCTGCACATCCTTGATTGTGGCTGGAGCCTCCATATCATTGATGGCCGTGATCTTTACAGGGTTGGCTTCAATGCCCCGGTTGCTGACGATGAACCCGAGCAATTTCCCTGAAGGTACTCCAAAGACGCACTTGGTGGGATTGAGTTTCCGCCGAAATCTGCGCAGACTGCTGAATGTTTCCTCCAAATCTGCAATTAAGTCGCTTGATGCCCTGGTCTTGATGATGACGTCATCCACATAAGCCTCAACATTCCGGTGCAACTGATTCACGAAACACATCTGGATCGCGCGCTGATAGGTTGCTCCTGCATTCTTCAACCCGAAGGACATTGTTTTGTAGGCGTAAGTCCCGTACGGGGTGATGAAAGCAGTTTTGATTTGGTCCTCCTCCTTGAGCGCGATCTGATGATAACCTAAGTAACAATTAAGAAAACAAAGAAGGACACAACCAGCAGTCGAATCAACAACTTGGTCAATGCGCGGCAGCCCAAAATGGTCTTTTGGGCAATGCTTGTTGAGATCAGCGTAGTCGACACACATTCTCCATTCATTATTCTTTTTCTTTACAAGAACGGGATTCGCTACCCACTCTGGATGGATTACTTCTTTAATGAATCCAGCTGCGAGAAGTTTAGCGATCTCCCATTTTATGGCCTCACGCTTGTCGTGGGCAAACCTCCACAGGCGTTGCTTCTTAGGCGTAGCCTTCGGGTGTACATTCAAAGCATGCTCGATCAACTCCCTGGGCACCCCTGGCATATCCGCTGGTTTCCATGCGAATATGTCTCGGTTAGCCCGAAGGAAGCTGACGAGCGCGAATTCCTATTTGTCACCTAAGCCGGCACCGATGATAGCGGTCTTAGATGAATCTCCCTCCTGAAGCAGGATCGACTTGAGGGCCACGTCATCAGTCGACTGGATGCTCGACTTGCTGGCCTTCTTGGAAGGTATCTCCAGCCCGGATTGGGAAAGCTGCTGCGCAGCCGCGAGTACTTCTCCCGAAGCATCTGGCACGCGAGTAGTCGAAGCGTATTGGATTGCCTCCTGATTAGAATCGTATGACTTCTTCAGGTCGCCACGGAGGGTGAGTACCCCACTGAGTCCTGGCATCTTAAGAAGCAAATAGACGTAATGTGGCACTGCCATAAACTTGGCGAGTGCCGGTCGACCCAATATAGCATGGTAAGAAGACTCGAAGTTAGCCACCTCGAACTTGATGAACTCGGTACGATAGTTCTCCCGCGTGCCAAAGGTGACTGGGAGGACCACCGTACCCAGCGGGTGTGCCGCGTTGCCTGGGACGATGCCGTAAAAGGGAGACTTGCTGGGAACCAACATGTCCTTGAAGTCCAAGCCCATTTTCTTCAGAGTGCTGACGAAGATGAGATTGAGCCCACTCCCGCCATCAATGAGGACCTTGGTGAGCTTGACCTCTGCCACCACAGGATCCAGGACCAAGGGGAACTTACCGGGCTCCGAAAAGCTCGTCCACTGGTCATCACGGGAGAATGAGATGGGGACCGCCGACCAACGGAGTGGTCGTGGTACCGCCGGCTCGATGGACAAAATCTCCTGGACAAGCAGCTTCTGGTCCCGCCTGGAACCAAAATCCTCATCTCCCCCGAAGATGACGTTGACAACCTTCAAAGCGTCTTGAAACTTCGGGTTGCGCCCATGATCTTCTTGATCATCATCCTCGGGTTCTTTGTCAGCAGGCTTCTTATTCTTCTTTCCGCCACCGGAGTTGCTGAACGTCTTCCGAAGGTGGTAGCAGTCGATGGCGGTGTGGTTGGCGCCCGGGTGCCACGGGCACTTCTTCTGCAAGAGCTTCTCGAACTCCTCCTGTGTCGTCAACTTCTTGCCCCACGAAGGACGATCGATAGCCGCGATGACATCATCTGGCTTTCGTTTCTGGGGTGGATCTGGAAAATCCCGCTGGCCTTTGTCGTTGCGGTTGTCATTTGGACGCCTCAGATTGCTATCCTGACGCCGCGGGAACCGCTCCCGCATCTTCTCCTCCTGTTCGGACCAATCGTGCATCATATCACGAAGGCCCGCAACAGTCTTTAGCCTGTTCCGCCCGAAATCCCTGTAGATGCCCGGGTCGGTGATGCCGTTGTAGAAGCAATCGATGATGTCGTCCTCCGAGATGTTCGTGATAGTAGCACGGACGTCGAAGAAGCGACGCGTGTAGGACCGCAGGAGCTCGTTACGTTCTTGCTTGCACTGGGCAAGATCGTGTCGAGTACCTGCACGGGCAATTGCTCCCTGGAAATTGTCGATGAAGACCTTCTTAAGTCGTTCCCAGGAGTCGATGGAGTTGCTGCCGAGGCTCTCCAGCCAAGTGAGCGGTGCAGGGTCCAAAGCCATCGGGAAGTAGACGACTTTGGTGATGTTTGAACCCCCTGCGACCTCAATGGCCGTAGAGTAGCAACGGAGCCACTGCTGAGGGGCTTGCTTGCCGTCGTACTTGGTGATGCCGATCGGGTTGAAGCCCTCTGGGTACTTGTAGCTGCTGAAACGAGCAGAAAAAGCAGGAAATCGATCGCTACAGTCAGTACCTTCAGTCTCGACTTCTTCGCGGACCTTGCACCTGGAGGAGATCACGGTCCGCGCGTCGCGACCTTCATTGATGTGCTGGCGCAGGTCCTCCGAAGGAAGTCGATGATTGGCCTGTCGCGGGTGACCCCCTTGCGGTGGCTGTTGCCTCCCGCCTGGGACCTGGCTCCCACGCGTGTTGTCGTTGCTAATTTGGTGTCGAGGATGGCCGCCAGCCGTTCGGCTATGAGCCTGACTTTGACTCTCGCCCACGCGTTCCTCCCTGATGGTGGGCGCCGAGTTGTGTTGATCCAGCTAGATCCAAGCCCTCTGTGCGTAGACAAGTGCTTGACGTACCTCCGGATCGTGGCTGCGCTCGAGGATGGCCGTCACCCTGGCGATGTTGGCCACCGGAGTCATGAAACCCCGTTCGCTTATGGCAGCGAACTCAGGGTCAAGCTCGCGATGAATAGATCGCCTACGCTCGTTGGCCCTCCTCCGCCGGATCGTGCGGGCCCTGTTCCTGGCCCTCCACGCCTCTCGATCGGCGTCGTTCTCATCGCCAGCGTTAGCCATGATCTCGTCTTCGGAGATCGCTTCAAAGTTGAAGATAGGAAGATCCCCATCATCCTCGCCTTCTTCGGCCATCAGCACCTGGCGGGAGGAAAGGTCATGAGAGCTTTCGTCGACTAGTTCAGTCGACCCCTCCACCACAGCAGCCAATGGCCTGCCCTCTTGGAAGGGCAATGGCTCGAGGTGAGCCACAAGCCGACCCTCTACCTCGAGTAGATCGGAGAGCATCATGCCCCTCCAATGCACAATGCGCTCCTTCGGCAAAGAGGTGATCACCAAATCACCAGGACCAGAACAACCCGAAACCCCCCGACATGCGGTGGCTTCAGGCTTTCCGTCCTGGAGCAGCAAGTCCAGATCCTTCTCTAACATGGAGAGGGACCCAGACACGTTGGCCTCCTGAAGATCAGTAGCCAGTTCGCAAGAGAGGTTGAGATCGGCCATGCGGATCCCTAGATTGGAACAAGTCCAAACCGAGGGAAGTTGCCGCAATACCAGAAAAAGTCGAGTCCGGAGCAGACTCCATCTCGATCTGTGCTGCGGAAGTATGGAGCGGCAAGTTGTCGAGCTCGTCGACGAACTTGTCGAGGCCGCTGCGAGGATCCGCAGCGACGGTCTTTGGCCTCATGTCGAGGAGGAATCGCCGAAAGTTGCCCGCACCATCTGCGATGCAAACCCACGAGCCAAAAACGAACATCGTACCCTGAGAGGGAACTGACCTGGCGAAATTGAAAGATGCCATCGAGCTCGTCGGTGGATCTTCGACACGCTCCCCTACCTGGCGCGCCAGCTGTCGGTGTTTAACCGGCTGCCCACCGTGGGATATACCCAAGGTGGTAAGTTTTGGGTTAAGGGACGCCGAGATCAGGAACTCGAAGGTGCAAGGAACACAAAGTTTAGATAGGTTCGGGCCGCAAGATGCGTAACACCCTACGTCCTGTATGGTGGTTTGTATTGCCTTTGGTGTAGAATGACCTAATGATCCTCCATTTTGAGAGGGGTCCCTGACCTCCCTTATATATCCGAGAGGCCAAGGTTACAAAGATACTAACCAACACCAGCTGAGGAATCATACCAGGACATATCTCGAGTAGATTCCCCCTGTATCGGTTAGCCTTATCTCCTATTTAAACGGAATAAATAAGAGATAAACAAGATGAATAAGAGATAAAGCGGACTTAATCTCTTAGACCTCCTTAAACTACGTTATGTACCCAGCCCGGTGGCCCCGGTTCTGACACGGACGTATCCACTGATGAGCGCATGGTGGACGCTTCCCAGGACGAGAACAAAGAGCACAGGAGGATTCAGTGGTTGAAGAACACCAAGCGCGCCAAGCGTAGGCAAAATGCAAAAAACTGCGCACGCAACCCGTTGTACCATAGGAACCTCAACAATGCCTTAGCAGCAGCCGAAGATCGGGAGTACCGCACCCCGATCAACGCTATTGCAAAGGTAGCTCTCATAGTTCAACAACTGCCGCCAAACCAATAGGTGCAAAGGTTGCAGTACCTGACCCTGCGCATGCTCATGCAACTCGATGAGCAAAATCTAATGCCTTCGACATGGAACACACTCTTGAGATCTGATTGTCACGGTGACTCTGCACAGGTCAGTTGCACCCCCGAAGGTGGACTCAGACCCCAAGGGGGCGACAACCGCCAGCGCAACCAGGACAATCAAGGCGGTCACGGCAATTGGCAAGGCCAGCAGTCCGCGTGTGGAAACATCGACCAAGAGGTACAACAACCTCCACGACCACTCTGCAGCCAGCACACCACAAGGCCTCAGAGCGAAGCCCAGCCTGAGGCCAGCCTACAGAATGCCCCTACGGCTGATCTAAGCCAGAACAACAATGATGGTCATGACTCGCAGTGCATCATTGAGGCAAAGAGAAGGGACCGACGTGACAGATACCATGACGCTGATGATAGCGACTGTTTCCCCGCGTTCACCTCCAACATCATTGATCATTCCTACCCCCAACAACTTCAAACCTATCAGCATCCCCAAGTACGATGGCAAGCAAGACCCACGCTAGTGGATTCGCTGCTACTCTGTTGCCATCGAGGTGACAGGTGGATCCAATAACAACAAGGCGCTCTACTTCCCGATAGCCTTGGAATCTGTGCCTCTCACTTGCCTCGAGAGTCTCAAGCCGAACTCCATCGACTCCTGGAAGGATCTCAAGAGGGCCTTCATCGACAACTTTCAGGGATCCAAGATCCGAGCAGGTACTCGTCATGACTTGTCCCAGGTTAAGCAGAAGATGAATGAGACCTTGGGGTCCTACACCTGGTGCTTCTTCGAGATGCAAGCCCCCATCACCAACATCACCAACAAGACGTCATCCGCTGCTTCCAGAATGGTTTTTTCTTGAAGCACACTTACCACGACTTCGGACGCAACTGCCCGACTACTGCTGTGGAACTCTGCGACATGATGGTGTTGGTATTTTACTGCCAAGCCCACCGAGGGATACCCCCAACGTGATGAGTTGTAGGTGGGGTGTCGCCAAGATCAGGAACTCGAAGGTGCAAGGAACATAAAGTTTAGACAGGTTCGAGCCACCGAGAGCGTAAAACCCTACATCCTGTGTGGTGGTTTGTATTGCCTTAGGTGTGTCTATGTTTGGAGGGGGTCCCTGCCCGCCTTTATATAGTCTGGGAGGACAGGGCTACATGGAAATCCTAGCCAGATACAAGCTCAGGAGTCCTACCCGAGTACTTTTCGGGTAGTTTCTTTCTGTTCCAACTAGTTCTACTACGGTACGAGTAGTTCTACTGTGGCACGAGTAGTTACAACTGATGTAGGGTGTGGGCCATATCTCATCCCTTATACTAGAATATGTACACCATGTACGCAGTCCCGT
Organism: Panicum hallii; assembly: GCF_002211085.1. Taxonomy (NCBI): domain Eukaryota; kingdom Viridiplantae; phylum Streptophyta; class Magnoliopsida; order Poales; family Poaceae; genus Panicum; species Panicum hallii. Next base: position 29,127,967 of record NC_038050.1, read on the forward strand.
GGCTTCGGGTCTGACAAGCCCCGCTCTTCATAGTCGAGTACTGCAGGCTTCCGAGTACTTCTGAAGGCGTCTCTTCGAGTTCTCCCGAACTCCATCCTTAAGGTGTCTTCCGAATACTTCATTGGCTGCTTCGAGGCTGTGAGGTGCTCATGCCCCGAGTAGTTGTCAAGTCTTCTTTTACATGGGGTGCGATTAAGCTCGCACTCCATATGGAGTAGCCCCCGAGCCTTAGGTTGAATCGAAGAATCATGCCGAGGGTCAAATTAGCCTTGAATCTTCTATCCTTATCTTCCAAAAAACTTGATAAATAAGTCGCTGATGACATGTGTCCCGCAGCCCCCGAGGCTTGAATCCAAATCCTCAAGGTTTGGAAAAAAGGATCCAAAGAATCGTGGCATGCAATATATGACGGTAAGGATTTGATGATTAAGATGGACACATTGGTTCAGAAATTCCAAAACCGCTTTTTCGGAATGAATTCCCTGAAAAAATGGTTAAACAAATAACTTCTCCAAAAAGCACCCTCAGTTACCACTCAAATCAAACATTTTTCCTTGATTTAACAGCAAGATAGGACTTCTAGGTTAAAAATTTGAAAACCCCTTATTTTGGAAAAAATCCCTAAAATAATGGTAAACAATTATTGTCCCGAGATAAATCCTCAAAAGCCTCTTAAATCGGGTTCTTCTACGAATCTTCTGAGTAGTTTTGCAGCGTCTAGCCTCCAAGTGTGAAAGCTTAAATGATCCGCCGGAGGCACACTGAGTACCATGTTGAGCCCAACCCCCGAGCGTGGGAGCTAGAGGAGTATGCCAAAAAAGCACTTGGAATGTCTTGTTTGTAGTCAAAACAAGGAATCAAGATAGTGACTGGTCGGGAACTAGTAAACGCAGTGTTATGGGAGCGAGGCCCCTTCACTAAACTACGCGTAGTACTAGTCAAGAACTAGTAAACGGAGTGTTACTGGAAGTATGGGATCGAGGCCCCTTCAGTAAACCACGCGTAGTACTAGTTGGGAACTAGTAAACGGAGTATTACTGGAAGTATGGGATCGATGCCCCTTTAGTAAACCACGCGTAGTACTAGTCGGGAACCAGTAAACAGAGTGTTACTAGAAGTATGGGAGTGAGGCCTCTTCAGCAAACCACGTGTAGCACTAGTCAGGAACTAGTAAACAGAGTATTACTGGTAGAATGGGAGCGATGCCCCTTCAGTAAACTACGCTGCGCTGCAGCTGACAACTTGGGATATAAGTTAGCTAAGGGTGAAAACAGCGTAGTTGCTCGATATTCCAGGAGTTTGGGACCTCCTGGCCATTAGGGTACTGTAAGCGATACGACCCTGGTCATGTAACCTTGAGCATGATGAAGCATCCCTCCCATCGCGAATTAAGCTTATGCAGCCCGGTTTCATCCTGGATGCAGCGAAAGACCAAATCTCCAACGTTGAAAGATCTTTCTTGAATGTTCCAGTTGTGGTAACGATGGACGCCTTGTAAGTAGCGGGCTGACTGAAGCAAAACAATGCATCTGACTTCTTCTGCAGAGTCAAGTTTGAGATATCTTGCATCATCAGCCTCGCCTCCTTCGTACATCTCCAGTCGAGAAGATTGCCACATGACATCAGCTGGTAGTATAGCTTTGGACCCGTAGATGAGAAAGAAAGGTAACTGTCCTGTGGCATTTCTTGGTTGTGTGCGGAGCCTAAAGACTACTAACAATATCTCATTAATCCATTTGCCACCCTTTTTGTTGTTCTCGTTGTAGGGTCTTTTCTTCAGACCATCCAGGATCATGCCGTTGGCACGCTCAACCTGACCGTTGGCCCGCGGGTGAGCCACTGAAACATACTTGACCTCAATGGCACTACACTCGCAGAAATCCCAAAATTGATGCGAGTGGAAATTGGATCCCAGATCTGTGATGATAGTGTTGGGGAAGCCAAATCGGTGCAAGACGTCGCAGATGAAGCTAACCACTTGATTTGTAGAGAGCTTTGTAATTGGCTTGTACTCGATCCACTTCATGAACTTGTCGATGGCTACCAACACATGAGCAAAACCTCTAGACGCAGTTGTCAAGGGCCCTATCATGTCTAGGCCCCAGCAAGCGAACGACCATGAAGGTGGTATTGTAATAAGGTTGTGGGCCGGGACGTGGGGCTGCTTGCTGAAGAACTGGCAGTTTGTACACCGATGAATGAGTGCTTCGGCATCTGCTAAAGCAATCAGCTAGTAGAACCCGGATCTGAAGGCTTTCCCGACCAGCGTGTGAGAAGCAGCATGGTTTCCGCACGCGCCTTCGTGAATCTCCTAGAGTATTTCTCTGCCTTCCTCCATGCGGACACACTTCATGAGTATACCTGATGCTGATCCACGCTTGTATAAGTTGTCCCCGACTAGAACGTACCCTTAGGATGCGTGGGGAAGGTAGTTTGTGCTCCTTGATAAAGTCGAGAAAAGTCACCCGCCAGTCGACCTTGATCATCAAGACCTCTCGGTTAGGTTCCATTGGACCCTGAGCAATGGCGCTTCGATTTGGTATCTTGATGGGTGGGTGATGCAACTCGTGGACAAAAACTCCTAGTGGGACATTAGCTCGATCGAAACCTAGTTTTGAGAGAACATCTGCTCCCACATTATAGTCGCGAATCACATGATGAATTTCCAGGCTCGAGAACTTGTTCTCGAGCTTGCGTATTTCTGCGACGTACGCGTCCATGGTGTCCTTTTTGATATCCAACTCTTTGTTGACTTGTTGGATCACCAGCAAGGAGTCGCCGTAAATAAGTAGTCGCTTGATGCCTAGAGAGACTGCCAGGTGTAGCCCATGCAGTAGTGCCTCGTACTCGGCTTCATTGTTCGAGACCTCAAATAGTATTTGGAATACATATTTGAGTTGTTCTCCTATTGGACTGATGAAGAGTATTCTAGCACCACTGCCTCCGAGCTTGAGTGAGTCGTCGGAGTACATCACCCAATGCTCTGGCAGGTTGGCTGGGCCTTCCACTTGGTTTTCTCACCATTCTGCCATAAAGTCAACTAATGCCTACGACTTGATGGCAGTTCCACTGCCCACTTGGAGATGCACCCAGTGGCATCCCGATTGTGGAGAATATATGCTATTGGGAAATCAGTGAACACCGAGATCTTGTGTGCATCGAAATAGTGGCGAAGCTTCCTGGAGGTGATGAGTATAGCGTAAAGTAATTTCTGAATTGGTAGGTAACGAACCTTGGATTCAGAAAGAACTTCGATGACAAAATAGACTAGCCGCTGCACAGCGAAAAACATGGCCTTCCTCCTGGCGTTCCACCATGATTGCCGTGCTGATGACGTGAGTAGTCGCGGTGATGTAGAGTAACATGTTCTCATTTGATTATGGAGCTGTCAAGATGGGGGGCGACTGCAGATGAAGCTTGAGAGCTTCCAGCGCCTGCTCTGCCTCCCTAGTCCACTGGAACTTGTCATGTCGTTTGAGCAAGTTGAGGAAGGGTAAACCCCGTTCTCCAAGTCGTGAGATGAATCTATTCAGGGCCGTCGTACAGCCTGTGAGCTTCTGGACATCTTTGATCATCCGAGGGGCGCCCATTTCCATAATGGCGGTGATCTTCTCTAGGTTTGCTTCAATTCCTCAGTGATTGACGATGAAACCAAGTAGTTTCTCTTGTGGTACGCCGAAGATGCACTTGGTTGGATTGAGCTTCCACCAGAACTTGCGTAAGCTATTGAAGGTTTCCTCAAGATCGGGGATAAACTCATCGTGGACTCTGGTCTTGATGACCACATCGTCCATGTAGGCTTGAACATTGCGATGTAGATGGTCAGCAAGGCATAATTGGATAGCCCGCTGGTAGATGGCTCCTGCGTTCTTCAACCTGAAGGACATAGCTGTCTAGGCATATGCTCCAAAAAGGGTGATGAATGCTATCCTGATCTGATCTTCTTCCTTGAGAGCAATCTGATGCTAACCCGAGTAGCAATCAAGGAAAGAGAGCAGGAAGCAGCTAGCCATAGAGTCAATGACTTGGTCGGTGTGTGGGAGTGCGAAGGGATCCTTCGGGCAATGTTTGTTGAGATTAGTGTAATCCAAAGACATCCTCCATTCATTTTTAGAATTAATACAGGGTTGGCTATCCACTCTGGGTGGTAGACTTCATTAATGAAACCAGCCACGAGTAGTTTTACTAACTCCTTCTTGATGGCCTCTCTCTCATCTAGGGCGAAGCGTCGTAGTCGCTGCTTCTTCGGAGTGGCTTTGGGGTCAACTTTTAGGCAATGCTCAATCAACTACTTAGGCACACCCAATATATCCGCCGGTTTCCACGCGAATATGTCACAGTTGGCCCTAAGGAAGCTGATGAGCACGCTTTCCTATTTGTCGCTCAAGCCGCCTCTAATCAAAGCAGTCTTGGATGAGTCATCTTGTTGCAGTTGGATGGTCTTGATGCTGATGTTGCTGGAGTTGGGTTTTACCCTGGACTAGCTAGGCCTCTAATTGGGGATCTCCATCTCTGAGTTGGTGAGCTTTTGCACAGCCACGAAGACTTTTACAGAAGGTTCTGGCATGCGTGATGTTGCAGCGTACTCGATCGCCTCTTGGTCGCAGTCGTACGGCTTCTTCAAGTCACCACGGAACGTAAGTAGACCTATCTTGCCTGTCATCTTGAGTAGTAAGTAGACGTAGTGAGGCACATCCATGAATTTGGCCAAAGCTAGTCTGCCGACGATGGCGTGGTATGACGACTTGAAGTCAGCCACCTCGAACTTGATGTACTCCATGCGGTAGTTGTTTTTCATCCCAAAGTTGACTAGCAGGACTACTGAACGGAGTGATGTAGCCACATTTCCTGAGATGATGCCATAGAACGGAGCTCTGCTGGGGTAAGCATCTTGGAGATGTTCTGCCCCCATCTTCTTCAATGTACTCACAAAGAGTAGGTTGAGGCCGCTCCCGCTGTCGATGAGGACTCAAGTCAACAGTGAGCCTGCCATGACAGGATCTAGGATGAGCAGGAATTTTCCCAGCTCGAATAGAATTGCTGAAGAAAGGAGTTAAATTCTTTTGGAATGAGAAATGTGAAGAAGCATTCCACACTCTAAGAGCACACCTCACTACTGCTCCAGTTTTGGCTCAGCCAGATAATTCCAAACCTTTTGATATCTATTGCGATGCGTCGGGCATCGGACTTGGTTGTGTACTCATGCAAAACAACTGAGTAATTGCTTATGCTTCACAAGCACTCAAGACTCATGAACAAAACTATCCTACCCATGATCTTGAGCTTGCAGCCGTTATACATGCGCTTAAGATCTGGAGACACTATCTTATGGGTACTAAGTGTAACATTTACACTGACCATAAGAGTCTCAAGTATATTTTTACACAAGCAGATCTAAATATGAGACAAAGATGTTGGCTAGAGCTTATAAAAGATTATGATATGGAAGTGCACTATCATCCAGGCAAAGCCTATGTGGTTGCGGATGCACTCAGCCGCAAAGCGCATTGCCATTGCTTATCAATAGAAGCCATCAATGAAACTCTCTGCTGGGAAATAAGAAAGCTTAATCTGGAGATTATTCCTCAAGGTAGTTTGAATCATATAGCAGTTGAACCCACACTTCAAGATAGTACTATTAGGGCACAACTACATGATGGAGTCAAAATCATCAAGCAACAGCTAGCTCAGGGAGAAGAAAAGTATAAGTGTTTTCAAGTAGACCACAAAGGAATTCTATGGTTCAAGGGACGTATTGTTGTACCCAAGGACCATCAGCATTGTAAGCAGATTTTGGATGAGGCACATCTGTCCAAGTTCTCTATGCATCTTGGTAGTACCAAAATGTACCAAGACCTGAGACAGAACTTTTGGTGGACTCGCATGAAAAGAGAAATTGCAAAATATATCTCTGAGTGTGATATTTGCCAAAGAGTTAAAGCCAGTCACTTAAAGATTGCTGGTAGTCTTCAACCTTTACCCATTCCTTCTTGGAAGTGGGAAGATATCAGCATGGATTTCATTGTTGGCTTACCCAACACTTCTCAAAGACATGATTCTATTTGGGTAATCGTTGATCGCTTAACCAAAACCGCCCATTTCCTTCCCGTGCATACTACTTACAATGCTAAAAAGTATACCAAGATCTATCTAGACCAAATCGTTCGTCTTCATGGAATACCTAAGACCATCATCTCTGATCGTGGAGCACCGTTCATTGCTCATTTCGGGGAGCAACTCCAACACTCTCTTGGAACCAAATTAATTCGAAGCTTCGCGTATCATCCACAAACAGACGGACAAACGGAAAGGATAAATCAAATCCTAGAGGATATGCTTAGAGCCTGTGTAATCCAATATGACAAAAATTGGGATAAATGCTTAGCTTTGGCAGAATTCTCCTACAATAACAGTTATCAGTCGAGTCTTAAAATGGCTCCTTTTGAAGCATTATAGGGCAGCTGATGCCAAACTCCTTTGAGTTGGTCTCAAACCGGCGAACGTAAAATCTTTGGACCCGATCTTGTCACAGAAGCAGAAGAAAAAGTAAAGATTATTCAAAATAATCTAAAGACAGCCCAATCTCGACAAAAGAGCTATGCTGACAAACGAAGGAAACCATTGCAATTTGAAGTTGGTGACTTTGTATATCTAAGGGTATCTCCTACCCGAGGTGTTCAACGGTTTGGTATGAAAGGAAAACTCGCTCCTCGATACGTTGGACCTTTTGAAATTCTTGAAACTTGTGGACCCGTAGCTTATCGTCTTCAACTTCCTTACCAGCTAGCAGCCATTCATAATATCTTCCATGTATCTCAGCTTAAGAAATGCATCAAAATCCCTACCGAGGTCATCAATTTCCAAACCATCAAAATCGAGCCAGACCTATCTTATTTTGAACATCCGATCAGAATACTGGATACTAAAGAGAGAAGCACAAGAAGAGAGACAGTCAGGATGTTTAAGATCCAATGGAACCATCACACTGAAGAAGTAGCAACTTGGGAAACTGAGTCTTATCTTCAGCACAACTTTCCAGACTTCCTTAGAGCCAAATCAAGTATCTAATCTTCCAATTCCATTCTGATCCGGAATCTCGGGACGAGATTCTTTTTAGGGAGGGAGGCTATGATATTTCAGGTACTTAGGAGCTAGGTACGCTAATTTCTAGTATGAAGTTGTGTGAAGTTTATGTTTTTTTTTATGAATGCCTTTAAAAACTTAAATACACGTTAAAGGGTATTTTTGTCACATTGGGAAAAATTAGGGTTCTTTTTGTAAATTATGTATAAATGGGAGGTAATTTCAAAATGTATGAAGGGTTGATTTGCAAATGTGAGTATTCACTCTTTAAACCACTGTAAGAAGTGTAAATACTCCAAGGCTTCATTGAAAGGGGTAAAACTTATTTTGGATTTATTTGAAATTGAATGATTTGTTGATTTTAAAAGTAATCTCAAAATCCTAACTCTTTTGAAGTTGACCCTTAAGCAAAGTGGTAGATCTTTTTAAGCTCTACACTTTTTATTTTGGGCATATTTTCATTAGAGCTATAGTTTGGAAGAAAAACAGTGAACTCCTTGAACTTTTGCAAAATTTACGAACAGGTCCTCATCTTCTTCCTCCTGCTTCCCCTCTCTGTTCTCTGCAGCACCGCCCACCGCCCATTGCCGGCGTTTTCCCCGACCGCCAGCTACCCCTTCGCCGCTCTTCCTGCACCACCTGGCCCCCAGCTCGCCCGCTCACCGCTCAACCAACCCCGCTGGCTCCTCCTCTCGCAGACGCGTCGCGCCACTACCCGCCTGAGCCGCCACGCGCGCCGTTGACCACCAGCAGCTGCTTGCCACCCACCCGCACGCCTCTTTTTAGCTTGGGAACACACCCAGTAAACTTCTCCTTTCTTCTATCCCCTCGCGCGCACCCGCATTCCTGTTCTCTTCTCCGCTCGACTACTTTGCCGGAGCTCTTCTGTCCACCGCCATCAGCCGTCTCCACTGCTTCTCCTCTCCAATTTCATGCTCCAACAGCACCGCCGTGTCTCATTGCCCCTTCCTGATCCACTCTTCTTCTCTCGCGCACGCGCAGCCCAGAACATCGCACCGTGATCTCACTCTCCGCCGCCATTCTAATTCTAGTCGAACCGAAGTTCCACCCCTTCTCCTTCCTCGCAATGAGCACCATCAGCACCACATCTCCACATTGAAGCTCCCTGACCAATTTCCTTCACCTTCCAGAACTCCAGTCGCCGAAACACCATTGCTGCCCTCAGAACCTCGCCGCGCCGGCTCTGTATCTAGTCGAAGCGTCACCTCCGAGCTTCCCTTCTACGATTCCAGCCACTTCCAAGTCTGCCGTGAGCTCCTGAACCTTTTTCCCCACCTTTCCCTCACCGCCGGTGAGCCTCCTCGCCGAATTTTAATCGCCGCCGCTCGACTTCTTCTGTTCAAGTCGATTTGGGACCCAGATGCAAGTCTCTGTTCCTTTCTAGGGTCTTGTTTGCAAAATACACGCCCGTCAGCTACACACCCATTGGCCACACGCTCATCGACTACACATCAATCGGCTACACCTCTATCGGCTACTTTTGCTGAAGAGAAATCGAACCGATGCACGCATAAGTAGTTACCTAGGTTAACACCTCAGGTAGGTATCGGCTAAGGCACAGCCAATATAGGACACATCAATCGGCTAAACACAGTCGACGCAGAATGCACATATCAGACTTTTCCGATGCCACCCTAATCAGGGAGATAAACTATCTGAAGGACATGCTGTTAAGTAGATCAGATCAACTCTGTAACCTTCACCCAATAGCCATTTTGAACAAAGTTTTTACCCCAGAAACTCTACTTAAGCTTAGTTTCAAATCTTTTTGTTTGTACAAATTAGTTAAGTCTTGAAGTGATGTATTGAGTATATTCTTGTTGGATTGCAACTTTATTGTGAGAACAAAATAATAACTATTTGCTTCAAATCATTGCATATCATGTAGATTTGATGACACTCACCGATAGTACCTACGAGCTAATCCCGGAACCCGATGAGGGTATTTCTGAAGCTCAAGTAAACGTCGCCAAGGGTCTTTCTGAAGCCCCAAGCCCAGGTTCGGAAGATACTGACATCACTGACCCCAGCCTCACCAGTGAAGGCAAGCCCCGGTGCATAACCCAGTAATTTAAAATTATGCACTTATGCTGTTATATATCTATCTTGTGCATTAAGTGTTAGGAGTTGTTATGGAACCCTAGTTGCATGAAACCTAAGAACCTATGTAATGTTTTCGAGTCCTTATCGAGTAGATGCTTTGCTAATAGGACCGGCAGAAGTCAAGTGATTTCCTGTCATTCGCGCGATATGGGAGTTGATTGTTTACTATGTTGCAATCATTATAAGGATCACGGACGGGGTTATGTGCAGTACCATGACATGGGATGGTACCCCGTCTGTGTTGATCAATTTGATAAGGCCGCAGTGTGTGGTAGTGGTGGTCAAGTGTTTGAAAGTACTAGCCATATACCGTAAATATGGTATGCGGTAAGCCTAGTACCTGATTGGCCTGGCAAGTGGACATATCCCCCACCAGTCAAACTTTGGTTTATGTGCACACGCACCGACGTGTGGGAGTACATTCTGCATAGCAGATGGGAGTACGGTCATACAGTCATGCTGTAGACGTACGTCCTGCATATTGGATGTGCGTATGGTCCTGCTGCCCGGAAAGGAAAGTTTCCGAGCATGTGAGTTAGGATTCCTTGCAAGGTTATGAAATTCGATTCAGGAATCGTCCGTTTATCGTGGTGATTGAGACTACTTGATACTCTGCCACATAGAGTAACAAGGGCAACAGTTGATGGAACAATATTGATGTATGCTTTAATATCCATCTTGCTTGTCTAGTATAGATGCTCACTTAGAATGGCTAATTGAACTAGAATCTGAAAGCTAAAATATGGAAATAAGAACATACTCTTTGTTGTTTTTCAGCAAAAGAAACCTAGAGCCTTTCAACATCTCATGGTCTAGTTATGGGCTAAGTATAACCAATTGACGGGCAAGCCTTGCTGAGTATTAGTATACTCAGCCTTGCTAGTAATGTGTTTTTCAGGTATGTCATTCGAGGACTCAGTTGCTAGTTCTCCTTGGCCCTGCACCTTACCGCCTGGCTGGTCTGTGGGATGGGATCCATCCCCGGCCGGCAATGACTCTTCAGAATGACGCCATGCTTTGGGCTAAGTATGGTGCCTGCTTTGCGACGAGTAGTCGCGTTGTTGTTTCTTTTCTGTTGCCTCTCTGAATAATGTTCATTAAAACTTGAAGTTTTCAAACAAGGTTTGTATAAATTTTTTTTAGTTAGGTTTGTAGTACTTGACCAGAACCCGGTTTGTAATAACTACTATATCTATGTTTTAAAAATGTAACGGTGATTGTATCTCTGGACTCGCCTGTGACGGTTCGTGTATTTGCAATACTAGATATATTTTGTTAGTGTGAAATATGTGTTTGTTTGTATAAAGCTTATGTGTGTTTGTGTGAAGTTTATGAAAATTTCAAAGTGCAAGTAAAAAGGGGTATTTTTGTAATTATAGAAAACCTAGGGTTGTTTTTGCAAAATATGTTTGGATGGGAGGTAATTTCGAAATAAGTAAAGGGTGGTTTTGCAAACGTGTTTTTCATATTTTATTCCCTGTAAAGAAATATATATTTATCCAAAAATTGCATTTGAAATGCATGTGTTGAAGTGGGTAAAAATTTTGGGTAAAATGGTAAAAAATAAGGATATTTACGTAATTTTATAAAAGTACAAGTCCTTTTATGCAAATGTTTGATTTACAAAAGTAACTTTCAAATTTCTTAGGACTAAAGTGTAAAAAGTGCAAGTCATCATGACATGTCTATCCAACCATTATGACGAGTCTATCCCGTCATAATGACGTGTCATAAATGCTTGCATTTAGATCCTGAATTTTATAAAATTACGCTTTTGGGACAAAAGCAATTCAAATCCGACTTTTGTTCAAAAGTTTACGTGTAAAAATGTAAATTTTGAGTTTTTAAACTTGGGCCCTAAAGCAATGTTGTAGAGTTTGAAAAACTCTCCAACTTTCGTTTTGGGCATGTCTTCATTCGGGTTTTAGATTGATGCGAAATTTATGTTTTACAAAAAGGTCCCTATAGTTTTCTAAATTTGCGCATAGGTCCTTGGGGAAAGCTGTTCCTCCTTCTTCTCCTCTGTTTCCTTATCCTGACATTTCCCCTCTGTTCCTTTGTCTCCACCGGCGGCACATGCTCTGGTTCCATCCATCCCCATCCGATTCTCTCTCTCTCCCGTCTACTCTCCCCTCCAACCAGTCCACAGAGGCAGCAACACAGGCAGGCGGGTGGAGTGCGGCTGCGCAGGCCAGCAGGCGCGGCGCGCTGGGCGAGCTGGCGCGGCGCTGGGCCGGCGCTGGGGCAGCGCGCGCAGGCGCGCGCGGCTGCGGCCCACGCGAGCGGCGGCTGTGCGCGGGCGTTGCGGCCGAGCGGAGAGGAGCGGCGCGCGCTGGTGGGGCGCGCGGAAGCCAGAGCGGCGAGCGCGGCAGCAGCCAGGCGCGCGCAGGTGGCGGGCCCAGGAGCGCGGGGGCTGGCGCGTGGAGGAGCAGCGGTAGGCGCGGGGGGCAGCGGGCCCAGCAGCGGCAGGCGGCCGCGCGGGCTGGCGGCGGCAGCAGGAGTGCCCAGGCGAGCGCGCGCGGGTGAGTGAAGACGCGTGAGGCCGGAGCGTGGCGCGCGGCTCGGCTGGCGGCAGCGGGCGTGGGGGCCAGCGCGAGCGCGGCCCAGGAGGTAGCGCAAACAGGGGAGGAAGCGCGCGGCGTGGAGACGAACGCAGGTGCGGCAGTGCGGGCGCGCGGCTTGGGGCTGCGGCTCGCGGACACTGGCGCGGGCGCACGGCGGACACTGGTGGCGTGAGAAGCGTGGCACGGGAGCGCGCTGGCTCGGGCGTGGAAGCAGGTCCGGCGTTGGTGCGCGGCTCGGGAGCAGACGAGGTGCGAGCGGGAGCAGGTGTGTGCGCGGAGGGCTCAGGAGCAGAGCGTCACAGACGGCGCTGGCTCGGCCGGAGCGGCGGAGCGCCAGCGCGAATGCGGAGCGCGTGCGGAAGTCGGCGGTGCAGGTGGGGCCGCGGAGCGGCTGCGGTTCGGGCGGGTGAGCGACGGCACCATGGTGGCCGGCTGCAGCTCGCGAACGAAGGCGCGCTGGCGGCATACAGCGCGGAGCGCAGAGGTGGAGCAGTAGCACTGGGCCAGTGTAAGCGTGCGATTGCGGCTCGGAGTGAGCGCGCGCGACGTGGGAACAGGCATGTGCGGGCACTGGCGTCAAGCGAGCACGAGAGTGAGAGCGACATGGTTTAGGCGATGCAGGAGCTCGTGTGCTGGAGAGCCGGTGCAGGTGCTGGAGCGGCAGGAATGTGAGCGGCACCGAGCGAGTGGCGCGAACGTGCGCGCGGTAGCGTGCGGGCGTTGGTGGTGTGGGCAGCTGTTGAGCGGCCGGAGCAGAGCAGGCCTATGGGCATGAGCAGGTGATGTTGGAGTGCGACGTGCCGAGCAACGGCACGCGCAGGAGGAGTTACGGTGGAGGGTTTCCGCGTGAGATGCACGAGGGGCAGCAAGCTGGAAGGAGAGGAGGCAAATCGAAGGTGACGATTACGGCAAGGTGAGTCGGAAGGAGGAGTTGTGAAGCGAAGGCGGCAGTTAGGCGTGAAGCTACGCGGGCGTGCCGGCCGTGTTTCAGTGGCACGCGTGCGTAAGCAAAAGAAGACTCAGCTCGTAAGCAGGAAAACCCTAGGGTTCGCGGAAAAGTCAATATAGCGAACCCGTTCGGCTCCATCATCTCGTTCCAGGGGTCCATGACGTCCAGCAGTCCCTACCTTCGTTGATCGCTCAACCAACCGCCATCACCGCAAATCACTGCAGGAATTACCCCTTCGGCCATTCTCTACCCACTGCAATCCCCGGCAAGCTTCTTCGTCATCCATGGAGTCTCGTCATCGTCGAGTTTTTCTCTTCGCCGATCCTATCGCCACGGGACTTCACTTTCCATCCGTTCTTTTCCATAACCAAGGTTTGCCCCGACCTGCTGAATCTTCTTAATACCGGCGATTCCTTTGCCGGAATATCGTCGTTAACATCCTGTTATCTGTTTTCCCGGACCAGGGACTTGATTGCTACGTTTTAGAAAGTTCTAGGGTGTTCGTTATAAAATTTCCAAAGCTTTCTTTATTTCAAATCGATGAACTTCTACATTTCATAGATTTTCATAAGAAGTTCATAAAAATGTAAAATCAGTTTCGTTTGAAACCTTAAGTCAAACTCTACAAGTTTTATGTTATGATCTTGAGTTGAGATCTTTGATGTGTGGTCTAGGTCAAATGCTAGGGAATGAATGTTTTATTGTGCTTTATATTGAATGCTTGTATTATAGCTAAAGCGTAAGCTATAGAAGTTATGTCATAAGTAGAGATATGCGATATCCAGTTAATCCTTTCCCACGAAGTGCTCATATCCTTACCGTTAAGACGTTATCCTTGTTTTGATTGCCGTTTCCTTAAGATTCTCTTCGTATAGGGATCTTTGTTAATTTATGTGCATCTGTTGCTTAGCTTATATATCTCTGCAACTGCGTTTCAACATCAGCTTTTGGTTCAGCCGCTAAGCATCAGTTTTCTTGAGCCTATGATGTTTCTGCGTAACAGCTGTCAGCCGATACATTTCTTTTGATATGTTTCTACCAACGGCTGGTTAGCTGATACGGTTGTTATCCTTCTTATATCGGCTACTGTCGATACAATTCCTTTGTTCTGTCCCACATCGGCTGCACCTAGACGATGTATCGGAGTTACACGCACGACCTTAAGATTCTTGCCATCGGCCGACCCAAGCCAATTTTGGTTGCTTTTCCATATCGGTCAAACACGGCCGATCGATCCTTAGTTTCCGCTTCCTTATCCACATACCTCTATCAGTCGATTTATCGACTGAAAGATCGGCTATCTACATCTATCGGTCATGTATCCTCAACCACACTTCATTCGACTATACGTCACTCAATTGTTGTGCTGACATAATCGAGTCGATATAACCACACTTAGTTACCTAAAATAACACTTAAGCACATCTCAGTTAAGACAACTGTTTTAGGAATCATTCCTCTGCCAAAGTAATCGATGCTTTCATCGATCATCTAGGAACCTGATGCACCTTTCCATCAGCTAAACCCCCGTTGTTTCCAATCGGCTCTGTTGTGATCTTCAACGAGCAGCCGATTCCAATTAGTTGTCCACTTAAAGCTCTATCTAAGTTTAGTTTCAGATCTTTTTGCGTGTTAAGTGAATAGTGTGTTATATGAATGCTAAATTGCAATTGTATTGGGAAGTAAAGTAGTGTTATGTGCACACTTTGAATGAAATGTTGCATTGCATGTAGATACGACTACGTTCGGCAACGGTACCTGCGAGATCTCCCCGGAGTCTACGGAAGATGTTCCTGAAGACCAAAGGAATGTCACCAAGGGAATATCGGAAGCCCCGAACCAAAGTTCGGAAGATATTAACATTTCTGACTTCAGACCCACCAGTAAAGGCAAGCCCCGGACATATCCCATTACTTTATTTACACTGCAATCTATGCTTATCTATATTATATCTTGCATTAAGTCTAGGAGTTGAAGTGAAACCCTAGATGCATGAATCCTAGGAATCCAATGTAATGCTTCCGAGTCCTTATCGGATAGTTGCTCCGCTAATAGGACCGGTAGAAGTCGGGTGATTTCCTGTCACTCGCGCGATATAGGAGTTGCATGTTTACATTTCTGCAACCACTATAAGGATGACGGACAGGGTCATGTGCTGTGTCATGACCTGGAAGTTTACCCTGTCTGTTTCGATGAAAAGATTTAAGGCCGAAATGTTGGTAGTGGTGGCTAAGTTTTTGAAAGTACTAGCCACATACCGCGAAATATGGTAAGCGGCAAGCCTAGTAACCAATCGGCCCGGCAGGTGGACATACCTGCCACCACTCGATTTTATGTTATGTTTACACGCACCGACGTGTGGGAGTACGTTCTGCAAGGCAGACAGGAATACGGGTCTTGTAGTCGCGCTACAGACGTATGTCCTGCACACATTGGGTGTGCGTACGGTCCTACAGTCGCTTGTGGTGGACCTGATCCACGACCCGGAATGAAAGGCAAACGGTTGCTTCGGAACGATCGTTGGATCTTCCAAGCGTGTGTGTTAGGTTTACCTTGCAAGGTTAAATTCGATTCGAATCGTCCGCCTCTCACGATGCTTGAGACTGCTTATCCCTTCTGCCACATTGAGTAAGAAGTGGAACTAATGATGAATAATTTTGATGGATGATAATCACTACCTTGCTTGCTTAGTGTAGGTGCTAATCTAGAATAAATACTCAACTAGAAGATGAAAGCTAAAACTTGAAAGTAGTTCATACTCTTTGTTGCCTTTCAGCTGAAAATAAACCCAGAGCCCTCACAATGCCTTCATGAGTCTAGCTATGGGCTAAAGTATACCCAATCCCGGGTAAGCCTTGCTGAGTATTAGTATACTCAGCCTTGCTAGTTTTATGCTTTTCAGGTAAAGCCTTTGAAGACCCAACTCTTTCCCTGTCATGGCCCTGTGCTCTTCCAGAAGGTTGGTCCGTGGAATGGGATCCGTCCCCGACCAACATTGGTGATACCGAGTGATGTCGTGCCTGGGCTTAGCATGACATCCATCTTGTCGACGTGCTGTAGATCATTGCGTATGTTTTCCGCTGCTAAAGATCATAGATTAAACGGTTTGTATTATGTTCTCTAGGTTTGAAACTTTGTTCTACTTTTATAAACTCTTGTAATGTAATTCCCTTCGATGTAAAATATGATGGTGACTGTATCTCTGGACTCACCTTCGTGTGAGGTAACCTTATTGATCCTGTGTATCGGTGGTTTATCGGGACGTTACCCGACAGGCCAAGGGATTATACCGTTTGAAGGACGTTGGAGCCCTCGGAAGTGGACTCGCGTACTTGAGCCGGTATAATTCAGGTTGGTTCTGCCACAGCTGGTATCAGAGCTATAAGGTTACTCTGGAGATACATTTTACCTTAAAAATGCTTTCAATATAAAAGTTTGACCAACAAAATGTTTGGTAAAGCCGCGTTGGATCCGTTAAGGATTATGTATAGTACGTAAAGCCCTAGGGTAATGTTTAAGGGAAAATAGAGGTGGCTGTATTATATATATATAACCCTAACTACCAGCATTACTTTTCTGTCAAAACTTAAATTCATGCACAACCCAACTTTACATTCTGTAACGACACCTACGATGATGAGGTAAGGAGGTAAGGATCCTCAGCCAACTGAGGGAGCTTGGCCTTCCCGTCGGTGATGCGAACCGAACGCTGTTTCTCAAGCAGTGGCCTACTTGAGATGCTGCCAATGTACCAACTTCGGTTGATTACATTGGGAGTATATGGTTCGGCGCAGGGTATGGCGATCGCAGTTCATACCCCCGCATTTTGCGGTACCCCCGTGAATACGTTATCTTGATAACGTATGTTAACGTTGTCTGTACGGCGGTAATTGTACAGATGCTGTTTCTATAGTGCACAGTAATGTTTGGGGACGCTTTCATGACATGCTGGCATGAAAGGTTCAACATATATATATTGTGATTTTCCGCAGGTACGCTAACCTCGTTACGTAAGCTTGAACGTAAGAACGACTAGTATATATAGGGAGAGACGTATTATTATGATGCCACCGTACTTAACCACGTAAGACCAAGACTACTTGGCAGTTATTTTTGTTTGTGAGGACGATAGAACGTGCATGCATCATGTTATCTTGGATTGACCTGATTGTCTTGGTTGTTACGTTGATGTACTGAAATATGCGCTTGTATCTGAATGCTTGTTTTGACTTTGTGTGGTAGGAGCCGACATAATCTGATAGGCTATCCTAGAGTTGGGAAAGTCTTTAGTGAATCAAATCAGTTGGGTCATGTTTGGACCTTATCGTCGATCTTAGCTTGACCGCTAAATCAAATCCTTGATCTCGTTTTAAATCTGTTTCGGCAGAACCATTGAATTCCTTCCTTTGATGGTTACATTTTGATAATCATCAACAAACCCTTCAATTCATCATTCAGTGATTTATCCATCCTTTCATGATGTTGTACCTTATATTGTTGGCTATTCCGGTTACAACATCTGAAAGTCGTACCTTCGATTTTTGCTCAGATGATTTTGGATAAATTAAAAAGATGTATGACAATAATTACATTTTGTATACAAATCTTCTGGCAAAAGTCATGCATTATCGCATATATCATCTTTGGTCAGTGCATAGTGTTGCATCATCATCGAAAAATCCGTAGACTAACTAACGAGTGCGCCTCCTGTACAACTTCGGGTATCTTGGGTTTCCTAAGACCTATCCTGTTGCTGTTGGCACTACAGGGTTGCTATTTCTTCTTTGTGGTGGTGTTTAATCACATGACCATGATGCCGTGTCGGAACCTAAGGCCTCATGTGCACTGCAGTCACATGATTGAGCCATTAGGAGCGCACTGGTGACTAGGTACATGTGATGTAACCCCACTGCAATCTCTTCTTATGCAACCTTACTAGTGTCCTAACTTCTAATCCTTGTTTAAGGATATAGAGCTACCCAGGTGTTCGTTACGAAAGAACGGTTGTAGAGTGTGAGTCATATGCATCATCAACTCATGAGGGTGTGCATCATACTCCATGCATTTCATACGTGCATACAAGTTTCATACATTGCAAGTATCATCATCCTTGCATCATGGTGTATGCATCATTTGATCAACATTATGGTAATTGCATTGTGTCATATGCATCATCTTGGTCGTGCATGGGATCCCTCATCCTCATGTTGCACTATCATTATAATCATACATCTCAGCAGTGCATCATGTTCATGGTTATATATCGAGCATTGCACTCTGAATTGAAGCATCTTATCATTATCCCTTGATTGCATCGGCATAAATAGGCATGTTTTGCAATCAACCTCATTTAACTCATTCAGGTAATAAACTCTGAGCAGAAATATTTCAAACATCACTTATCAGTCTCTTGTGTTATCCTTACTTGCTATCCACAAAGTTTTGTGATGAATGTCGCTGACATTTATCGTCCTCCTGTTGTGATCGTAACTCTGTGAGAACTCGATCACCTTTTCCTTTCTTATCCTGTTAAACTCATCTATGTACCATCTCTTCATGCTCTTGTTATGCTCATCTCGTCATGCTCTCGTCGTCAACCTCAACCTTCTCTGGTGTGATTGTTTTTGCCACTTTTAGTGTGTGATTCACTTCTCTTCCCCTTAGAGCCTTTCGTCCGAATCTCGGGACGAGATTCTTTTTAGGGGGGGAGGATGTGACGGTTCGTGTATTTGCAATACTAGATATATTTTGTTAGTGTGAAATATGTGTTTGTTTGTATAAAGCTTATGTGTGTTTGTGTGAAGTTTATGAAAATTTCAAAGTGCAAGTAAAAAGGGGTATTTTTGTAATTATAGAAAACCTAGGGTTGTTTTTGCAAAATATGTTTGGATGGGAGGTAATTTCGAAATAAGTAAAGGGTGGTTTTGCAAACGTGTTTTTCATATTTTATTCCCTGTAAAGAAATATATATTTATCCAAAAATTGCATTTGAAATGCATGTGTTGAAGTGGGTAAAAAGTTTGGGTAAAATGGTAAAAATAAGGATATTTACGTAATTTTATAAAAGTACAAGTCCTTTTATGCAAATGTTTGATTTACAAAAGTAACTTTCAAATTTCTTAGGACTAAAGTGTAAAAAGTGCAAGTCATCATGACATGTCTATCCAACCATTATGACGAGTCTATCCCGTCATAATGACGTGTCATAAATGCTTGCATTTAGATCCTGAATTTTATAAAATTACGCTTTTGGGACAAAAGCAATTCAAATCCGACTTTTGTTCAAAAGTTTACGTGTAAAAATGTAAATTTTGAGTTTTTAAACTTGGGCCCTAAAGCAATGTTGTAGAGTTTGAAAAACTCTCCAACTTTCGTTTTGGGCATGTCTTCATTCGGGTTTTAGATTGATGCGAAATTTATGTTTTACAAAAAGGTCCCTATAGTTTTCTAAATTTGCGCATAGGTCCTTGGGGAAAGCTGTTCCTCCTTCTTCTCCTCTGTTTCCTTATCCTGACATTTCCCCTCTGTTCCTTTGTCTCCACCGGCGGCACATGCTCTGGTTCCATCCATCCCCATCCGATTCTCTCTCTCTCCCGTCTACTCTCCCCTCCAACCAGTCCACAGAGGCAGCAACACAGGCAGGCGGGTGGAGTGCGGCTGCGCAGGCCAGCAGGCGCGGCGCGCTGGGCGAGCTGGCGCGGCGCTGGGCCGGCGCTGGGGCAGCGCGCGCAGGCGCGCGCGGCTGCGGCCCACGCGAGCGGCGGCTGTGCGCGGGCGTTGCGGCCGAGCGGAGAGGAGCGGCGCGCGCTGGTGGGGCGCGCGGAAGCCAGAGCGGCGAGCGCGGCAGCAGCCAGGCGCGCGCAGGTGGCGGGCCCAGGAGCGCGGGGGCTGGCGCGTGGAGGAGCAGCGGTAGGCGCGGGGGGCAGCGGGCCCAGCAGCGGCAGGCGGCCGCGCGGGCTGGCGGCGGCAGCAGGAGTGCCCAGGCGAGCGCGCGCGGGTGAGTGAAGACGCGTGAGGCCGGAGCGTGGCGCGCGGCTCGGCTGGCGGCAGCGGGCGTGGGGGCCAGCGCGAGCGCGGCCCAGGAGGTAGCGCAAACAGGGGAGGAAGCGCGCGGCGTGGAGACGAACGCAGGTGCGGCAGTGCGGGCGCGCGGCTTGGGGCTGCGGCTCGCGGACACTGGCGCGGGCGCACGGCGGACACTGGTGGCGTGAGAAGCGTGGCACGGGAGCGCGCTGGCTCGGGCGTGGAAGCAGGTCCGGCGTTGGTGCGCGGCTCGGGAGCAGACGAGGTGCGAGCGGGAGCAGGTGTGTGCGCGGAGGGCTCAGGAGCAGAGCGTCACAGACGGCGCTGGCTCGGCCGGAGCGGCGGAGCGCCAGCGCGAATGCGGAGCGCGTGCGGAAGTCGGCGGTGCAGGTGGGGCCGCGGAGCGGCTGCGGTTCGGGCGGGTGAGCGACGGCACCATGGTGGCCGGCTGCAGCTCGCGAACGAAGGCGCGCTGGCGGCATACAGCGCGGAGCGCAGAGGTGGAGCAGTAGCACTGGGCCAGTGTAAGCGTGCGATTGCGGCTCGGAGTGAGCGCGCGCGACGTGGGAACAGGCATGTGCGGGCACTGGCGTCAAGCGAGCACGAGAGTGAGAGCGACATGGTTTAGGCGATGCAGGAGCTCGTGTGCTGGAGAGCCGGTGCAGGTGCTGGAGCGGCAGGAATGTGAGCGGCACCGAGCGAGTGGCGCGAACGTGCGCGCGGTAGCGTGCGGGCGTTGGTGGTGTGGGCAGCTGTTGAGCGGCCGGAGCAGAGCAGGCCTATGGGCATGAGCAGGTGATGTTGGAGTGCGACGTGCCGAGCAACGGCACGCGCAGGAGGAGTTACGGTGGAGGGTTTCCGCGTGAGATGCACGAGGGGCAGCAAGCTGGAAGGAGAGGAGGCAAATCGAAGGTGACGATTACGGCAAGGTGAGTCGGAAGGAGGAGTTGTGAAGCGAAGGCGGCAGTTAGGCGTGAAGCTACGCGGGCGTGCCGGCCGTGTTTCAGTGGCACGCGTGCGTAAGCAAAAGAAGACTCAGCTCGTAAGCAGGAAAACCCTAGGGTTCGCGGAAAAGTCAATATAGCGAACCCGTTCGGCTCCATCATCTCGTTCCAGGGGTCCATGACGTCCAGCAGTCCCTACCTTCGTTGATCGCTCAACCAACCGCCATCACCGCAAATCACTGCAGGAATTACCCCTTCGGCCATTCTCTACCCACTGCAATCCCCGGCAAGCTTCTTCGTCATCCATGGAGTCTCGTCATCGTCGAGTTTTTCTCTTCGCCGATCCTATCGCCACGGGACTTCACTTTCCATCCGTTCTTTTCCATAACCAAGGTTTGCCCCGACCTGCTGAATCTTCTTAATACCGGCGATTCCTTTGCCGGAATATCGTCGTTAACATCCTGTTATCTGTTTTTCCGGACCAGGGACTTGATTGCTACGTTTTAGAAAGTTCTAGGGTGTTCGTTATAAAATTTCCAAAGCTTTCTTTATTTCAAATCGATGAACTTCTACATTTCATAGATTTTCATAAGAAGTTCATAAAAATGTAAAATCAGTTTCGTTTGAAACCTTAAGTCAAACTCTACAAGTTTTATGTTATGATCTTGAGTTGAGATCTTTGATGTGTGGTCTAGGTCAAATGCTAGGGAATGAATGTTTTATTGTGCTTTATATTGAATGCTTGTATTATAGCTAAAGCGTAAGCTATAGAAGTTATGTCATAAGTAGAGATATGCGATATCCAGTTAATCCTTTCCCACGAAGTGCTCATATCCTTACCGTTAAGACGTTATCCTTGTTTTGATTGCCGTTTCCTTAAGATTCTCTTCGTATAGGGATCTTTGTTAATTTATGTGCATCTGTTGCTTAGCTTATATATCTCTGCAACTGCGTTTCAACATCAGCTTTTGGTTCAGCCGCTAAGCATCAGTTTTCTTGAGCCTATGATGTTTCTGCGTAACAGCTGTCAGCCGATACATTTCTTTTGATATGTTTCTACCAACGGCTGGTTAGCTGATACGGTTGTTATCCTTCTTATATCGGCTACTGTCGATACAATTCCTTTGTTCTGTCCCACATCGGCTGCACCTAGACGATGTATCGGAGTTACACGCACGACCTTAAGATTCTTGCCATCGGCCGACCCAAGCCAATTTTGGTTGCTTTTCCATATCGGTCAAACACGGCCGATCGATCCTTAGTTTCCGCTTCCTTATCCACATACCTCTATCAGTCGATTTATCGACTGAAAGATCGGCTATCTACATCTATCGGTCATGTATCCTCAACCACACTTCATTCGACTATACGTCACTCAATTGTTGTGCTGACATAATCGAGTCGATATAACCACACTTAGTTACCTAAAATAACACTTAAGCACATCTCAGTTAAGACAACTGTTTTAGGAATCATTCCTCTGCCAAAGTAATCGATGCTTTCATCGATCATCTAGGAACCTGATGCACCTTTCCATCAGCTAAACCCCCGTTGTTTCCAATCGGCTCTGTTGTGATCTTCAACGAGCAGCCGATTCCAATTAGTTGTCCACTTAAAGCTCTATCTAAGTTTAGTTTCAGATCTTTTTGCGTGTTAAGTGAATAGTGTGTTATATGAATGCTAAATTGCAATTGTATTGGGAAGTAAAGTAGTGTTATGTGCACACTTTGAATGAAATGTTGCATTGCATGTAGATACGACTACGTTCGGCAACGGTACCTGCGAGATCTCCCCGGAGTCTACGGAAGATGTTCCTGAAGACCAAAGGAATGTCACCAAGGGAATATCGGAAGCCCCGAACCAAAGTTCGGAAGATATTAACATTTCTGACTTCAGACCCACCAGTAAAGGCAAGCCCCGGACATATCCCATTACTTTATTTACACTGCAATCTATGCTTATCTATATTATATCTTGCATTAAGTCTAGGAGTTGAAGTGAAACCCTAGATGCATGAATCCTAGGAATCCAATGTAATGCTTCCGAGTCCTTATCGGATAGTTGCTCCGCTAATAGGACCGGTAGAAGTCGGGTGATTTCCTGTCACTCGCGCGATATAGGAGTTGCATGTTTACATTTCTGCAACCACTATAAGGATGACGGACAGGGTCATGTGCTGTGTCATGACCTGGAAGTTTACCCTGTCTGTTTCGATGAAAAGATTTAAGGCCGAAATGTTGGTAGTGGTGGCTAAGTTTTTGAAAGTACTAGCCACATACCGCGAAATATGGTAAGCGGCAAGCCTAGTAACCAATCGGCCCGGCAGGTGGACATACCTGCCACCACT
Organism: Panicum hallii; assembly: GCF_002211085.1. Classification (NCBI taxonomy): domain Eukaryota; kingdom Viridiplantae; phylum Streptophyta; class Magnoliopsida; order Poales; family Poaceae; genus Panicum; species Panicum hallii. Next base: position 29,151,001 of record NC_038050.1, read on the forward strand.
CGATTTTATGTTATGTTTACACGCACCGACGTGTGGGAGTACGTTCTGCAAGGCAGACAGGAATACGGGTCTTGTAGTCGCGCTACAGACGTATGTCCTGCACACATTGGGTGTGCGTACGGTCCTACAGTCGCTTGTGGTGGACCTGATCCACGACCCGGAATGAAAGGCAAACGGTTGCTTCGGAACGATCGTTGGATCTTCCAAGCGTGTGTGTTAGGTTTACCTTGCAAGGTTAAATTCGATTCGAATCGTCCGCCTCTCACGATGCTTGAGACTGCTTATCCCTTCTGCCACATTGAGTAAGAAGTGGAACTAATGATGAATAATTTTGATGGATGATAATCACTACCTTGCTTGCTTAGTGTAGGTGCTAATCTAGAATAAATACTCAACTAGAAGATGAAAGCTAAAACTTGAAAGTAGTTCATACTCTTTGTTGCCTTTCAGCTGAAAATAAACCCAGAGCCCTCACAATGCCTTCATGAGTCTAGCTATGGGCTAAAGTATACCCAATCCCGGGTAAGCCTTGCTGAGTATTAGTATACTCAGCCTTGCTAGTTTTATGCTTTTCAGGTAAAGCCTTTGAAGACCCAACTCTTTCCCTGTCATGGCCCTGTGCTCTTCCAGAAGGTTGGTCCGTGGAATGGGATCCGTCCCCGACCAACATTGGTGATACCGAGTGATGTCGTGCCTGGGCTTAGCATGACATCCATCTTGTCGACGTGCTGTAGATCATTGCGTATGTTTTCCGCTGCTAAAGATCATAGATTAAACGGTTTGTATTATGTTCTCTAGGTTTGAAACTTTGTTCTACTTTTATAAACTCTTGTAATGTAATTCCCTTCGATGTAAAATATGATGGTGACTGTATCTCTGGACTCACCTTCGTGTGAGGTAACCTTATTGATCCTGTGTATCGGTGGTTTATCGGGACGTTACCCGACAGGCCAAGGGATTATACCGTTTGAAGGACGTTGGAGCCCTCGGAAGTGGACTCGCGTACTTGAGCCGGTATAATTCAGGTTGGTTCTGCCACATCGCCTTCGTGCGAGGCACACTTGACGATCCGGAATTCGGTGGTTTCATCGGGACGTTACCCGACAGACCATTGGGTTGTTCCGTTTGAAGTTCGTTGAGATCATATTGCCTGTATAGCGATGGTCTGCGCACTTGAACCGGAATAATTCAAGCAGTTCTGCCACATCTAGGATCGTGCATAAAAGATTAAAACTAGAAGGTAATCGGTTTATCCACCCCATGAATGGATATGTAGTAGTACGATAAATGCTCAAAACCGAGGTCATCCACAGATGGTTATTAACTGATTCAAGCGGACTATGCCTCCAAGACTCCTTTCTCTAGGCCCTACCTTCCGCTCAAATCATGAAACGATTTCCCAACTAGACCGTTCCGAACTTCCAACATTTTAAAACAAAACAAGCGCGATTATGGTGAAAAGTGGTGTAGTGAGCAAGGTGATCCTATTCCAATTTTTCTTATAAGTTAAAGACCAACTCTAAGCATGGCTAAGCATTCTCTTAATTGATTAGTTACTAACTACAAGTGCCAAGGACATGAATATAAAAACAAGGGAAGGCAATGTATGAAAATAGGATCGACGATGCAATAGATAAACATTTAGCATAAACATATATACCCAAGTGAGATAACTAATTCTAATCAAGTTAAGCAGGTCAAGGAATCATGCTTAGCTGCTTGCCTTGGTTATCTTCCGGCTCAACGACTAACTCGGCTCCCGGCTCGGCTTCGACAGTCTCGGCGGGCTCAATAGGTTCGTCCTCCGGCGTTTCGGTCACTATAATGCGTGAATGAGATGTATGCATTAGAATGATGCCGATGATATGGAAATGATATGGCATGTATGATATGAAATGGAAGAAAATATCACTCTAAACAAGAAAACAATACAAATGATAAAAACGAGGGAATTAGATTACTACACTTTAATCATAGGGACTAAAATCGAGATTCGCTCAAACAATATACTTAACAAGCATAAATCATGATTTAAATTCTGCACATAGTGAATCTCAAAAGGAACTCATGAGAGTTGAATTTGCAGTAAAATTATTTTTGTAGGATTACTTATGCAATTTACAATTTTCAGCTACTCAAAATAAGTTAAATCTTAAAAGACATCCAAAGCTCATTCATAAATTCTCTGAAAATTACCAGGAACAGAGGACATGATAATAGAGATCACAAAAGTGGTTTGGATGTTTTTCTATTTTTCAACCAAAAGTTATATCCTAACCAAGCTTGCAGGCAGGAATTAGGTAAACACACTAAGACTCTAATAACAAGCATGGAAACACTTGTCCAAGCTGCACCATCAATTAGCTAATTTTGCAAGGATTCTAACAAAGTTTGAATGGGCATTTTAGAGCATCATACAACAAGTTGAGCAATTAACTCAATTTAGAAAGGATAAATTATAACTCAATGCACAGGACTCTAACATGCTCAACAATACTATTTCTAGGTAGATCTATCACAGAGGAAACAAATAAAAATCTACAAAATTTACTATGCATTTTAAAAGTTTGTAGCATAATTAAACAAAAGAATAAATGCTGAAAATTGCTAGATCCACCCGGATCTGTTGCTCCCAGGTGCCGACAGGCGGGCCCGAGATGTCAGACCTGGCCAGGCGGAGTCAAGGCCGGCCGCGGGCCTTGACTCTACCGCGCCCACGACGCGGCTCGCGCGCGTGTTCACGGCTGCGGCGAATGGCGGACACGGCCCGAGGCGCGATCGGGGCAGAGCGGCATGCGCAGGAGCGGCACAGCTCGGGGGGGATGCTCACTGGCATCACGGGCGAGCGGCGCAGGGCGGCGGGCGACGACACGGCGAAGAGCGGCAGCGGCGGGCGGAGATTGATGTCGGGAAGCCCCTCGCCGGTGAGGGCTCGAACCGAACGAGGGGACGGAGGGGGTACTACGTGCGCGAGTAATTTGGTCGGGGCTCACTGGCAGCAACGAATCATGGCGGCCGGTGGAGCGGGAAGAAGGAGAGGCGGCAGGTGGTGCTAGGGTTTGACCGAGGGAGAGGAACAGGCTGTCAGACTCGGGGCCACAGGACTGTGTACATAACGTAGTTTACACAAGGCAGATCATCAAGATCATTCTACACCCAACAGAACACAAACGACCATACAGGACGTAGGGTATTACGAACCTCGCGGCCTAAACCTGTCTAAATCTTCTGTTCCTTGCACCTTCGAGTTCCTGATCTCGGCATCTCCTCACCTAAACTTACCACCTTGGGTATACCTTCGGTGGGCAGCTGGTAAAACACCGACAGCTGGCGCGCCGAGTAGGGGAGCGCATCGAAGATCCACCGGCGAACTCGATGGCATCGTTTCAATTCACCAGGTCAGTTCCCTCTCAGGGCACGACATTTGTTTTTGGCTCGTGGGTTTGCATCGCAGATGGTGCAAGCAGTCTCAGTCGATTCCTTGTTGACATGAAGCCAAAAACTTCCATGGCGGGTCCCAGCAGCGACCTTGACAAGTTCGTTGATGACCTCGACGACCTGTCAAACCATGCATCCGCTGCAAAGACCGAGGTGGAGTCTGCTTCCGGCACGACTTCATCCGGCGCTGCAACAACCTTTCTTGGGTTGGACTCGTTCCAATCTAAGGATTCACATAACCGATCATGATTCGGTCCATGCAATTTGGCCACTGATCTCCAGGAGGCCGGCATCTCTGAGTCCCTCTAAACATTAGAGAAGGACTTGGATTCTCCGCTCCAACTTGGAGGGCCCGAAGCCACCGCACGTTGGGGGGCTTGAGGCTGTATCGGTGTGTGACACCCTAGGTGTCAAAATTGTAACACATTAGGAAAGAATGTGTAATGTTTGTATTGAATTGAGTGAAATTGAGTGAATGTGTGGAAAAAAAGGACTTATGTGTAATTTTTCAAAAATATGAGTCCTTTTATGCAAAACATTTGAATTACAAAGGTAACACTTAAATTTTACTAGGGGTTAAATTGTAAGAATAATAGTCATCATTGCATTACATAAAACTTGCAATTAAGTCCGAAAATACATGAAATTTACCCTAATAAGGACAAAAACTTTATAAAGTTTGAATTAAGTCCAAGGTTTTAAAATAAAGCTCTATCCTTTGAGTTTTTGAATTTCAACCATAAATAAAAGTTGTAGGTTTTGAAAAGTTCTACAATTCTTGTTTTGACCATTTTCTCATTTGAGATATAAAACAGTGAGAAAATCTTGTTTTACATCGAGGACCCTGGGATTTTTGAAATTTCACATCAGCCCCTAGCGCCCCCCCCCTTCTTCTTCCTCTGCTCCCCCTGTGCCGTCGCAGGCCGCCACCGCTCACCGCCGCTGTAGCTCTGCCGGCGCCACCTCCTGCCTCTGGCAGCTCTCACGCGGTGCCCCCAGGTCGGCCGCCGCCCTTGTCCCTCTTCTTTGGCCTTCTTCCGCGCGCGCCACGCCGCCCCGCCTCTGCCCGAGCACCGCCCGGCCGCCACCTCACCGCTGTCTTGGCTAGCGCTCGTGCATGCTCCCCCTCACCCTTCTTTTCTAGTCCAAGACCTTCAGTAGCTCCCCCTCCCTCCATTTTGCTCTCTCTTGCATTCTCATTTCACCCCGAGCTTCTGAAGGCCATCGCCGCCCGTGTTCTTCTCCAGCGAACCCCTTGTCCACCATGGGCAGACCACCCCAGCCCCTCCCGATCCACGACAGCCCCTCCCATAGCTTCACCTCAACCCTGTGAAGCTTGCTCACCCTTCAATCAACTTCTTTGAGCTTCAATTTGGCCTTCCCGACACTCGCCAGTGTTCTTCTCCTCCGCCGTCGTCACAGTCACCATCGGTCACCCCTTTTCCGTAGCCTTTAGCCTCAATTGAATGCAGAAGTGCATCACCCATGGCTCACCGATGCTCATGCGCAGGGCCTTCGCCGACGTTGATCGCTGGAGCATCGCTGTCGCCGTTGACCTCTCCACCGCCGCCTCGGTCTGCTGTGGGGATCTGCCTTTCTGACCACCCCAACCCTCACCAAGGTGCTCAATCGAACCGCCTTGCTCCCCTCGAGCTTCTCCCCAACCTCTGGACCACCGCCGGTGAACCCCCATGCCGGAACACCGTCGCCGTAGTCGAGCTCCATCGCCGCCACCTCGGGTCACCGTCGTTCCACCCCCTCCGGTCAACCCCGACCTTCACATCACCCCCAGCAAGGTGCGCTCTATCCCCCTGATCCTTCCTAGCCGGTTCCCCCTCGCCGCCGGCGACTACCATCGCCGAAATTCGGCCGGCGAGTCTCGTCTCTTCTTCCCCGATGAGCCAAGGACTCGATTGCAATGATCTAAATCTTTCTGTAGGCCTGGCTGCAAGATTCCAGTCCCTCCCTTCAATTCAAATCAGTGATCTTTAGAAATTTGTAAGAATTTGTAGGAAATTCAGAAAAATGTCAAACCAGTTTTGTTTGAATCCTTGAAGTAAACTCTACAACTATTGTGTTATTGCCTTGAGCTGAATAAGTGAATATTTTGAATTAGAATAAATACTAGGAAATGAGTGTGCTAATTAGATCTCTTGATCCATAGCTATGCTGTGGCTGAAATTTGAAACATAGGATGTGTGTCTCATGTATAGCTTTATGTAAAATTTGTAGACTCAGAACTATTTCCTAGCTATGATGTTTAAGTGTCTGTGTTTTATATTAATGAAAGGGTTAAGATTTATTCAAGGGTGAATCTATCAGTATTTATAGCTGAAAATTTTACCCTAAATTTCTTTCAGCATATGTAATCCATGATAAAATTTTGAATATCAGTAAGCATAGAGTAGCTTGAGTTATGAATTTAGGCTTAGATTCAAAGATAATTCATGAATAATAGTTCTAGGTTATGAACATTTATGAAATTAAATTAGAGTGTTACATTTGAGTAGTGTAATATGTTCACAAAATTTCAGCACAGGATCTTGTGTAGAACTTCTGATATAAATAGATCTTAATATCACAATGCCATTTTTGTTTATTTTATAGAATAATTGCTATAAGAATAAAAATCTTGATAAAATCACAGTAACTTAGATTCAAATCAACCTTTTTCCAGTAAAATTTTTATCCTTAGGTTTGCAGTAGATCAAACTGAAATAGTTCACGATCTAAATGTTGTTTGATTGAATTAATGCTGCATGAAAGGTTCTAAAAATTTTATGATAAGCTTATTTCAATTAGATCTATTTATACTAATTTTTATAGCATTAGTAATAACTCCTAACTTAGGGTTTTATTATTTTACCAAGAATTAAAATAATAACCCCAACTCTTATTGAATAAGTAATTTAGTTAATTAAACCAACTAATGATGTTTAATAGATTAGAGTCTTTTCCATGTGTTTAATGTCATTAGTTTGATTGTTTAGAGTAACTAGGTAGGTTATCTAATGAAATTAGGTAATGTAATTTAATACTCGATAAATGACTGCCCGTAGAAGAAGTTTAATTAACTTGTTGGATTGCAACTTTATCATGAAATGAAATAGAAGTATATGCATTCCCTCAACTGTGATATTTGCATATCATATAGACTCGACAACTCTCGCTGACGGAGATTACCAGCTGATCCCGGAACCTGAAGGGGATATTTCTGAAGACCCCGGGAACATCATCGGAGATTTAACTGAAGCCCCGAACCCCGGTTCGGAAACTTTAGTGTTGATATCTCTGACCCTGGCCCCACCAGCGAAGGCAAGCCCTGGACATAAACCGCTATTTTTACTGCACTGCAATTTATATATTCATGTATATCTATTCGTGCATTTAAGTTTCCAGGAATTGTATTCAAACCTTAGTTGTATATTCCAAGGAACCTATGTATTGAATACTAGAACCTGAGTCCGACTAGCTGCTAAGCTAATAGGACCGATAGAAGTCGAGTGATTCCCAGTCACTCGCGAGCTTTATAGGAATTGCAATGTTTACATTCCTGCAACCACTGTAAGGATGACGGACGGGGTTGTGATTATAATTCATGACTTTGGCAGAAACCCCGTCTGTGTTGATTAAAATTTGATAAGGTCGCAGTGTGTGGTAGCGGTGGTTAAGCGTTTGAAAGTACTAGCCACATGCCGCGAAATATGGTAAGAGGTAAGCCTAGTAACCGATCGGCCCGAAGAGTGGACATACCCCCCACCACTCGTAATTTGGTTTTTCGCACACACACACCGACGTGCAGGAGTACGTTCCACACAGCGGACAAGAGTACGGTCATGTAGTCGCGCTACAGGCGTACGTCCTGCACATTGGATGTGCATATGGTCCTACAGTCGCTTGTGGTGGTACTGATCCACGAGTCGGAATGAAAGGCAAGCGGTTGCTTCAGAACGATTATTGGATGTTCCAAGCGTGTGAGTTAGGTTTACCCTTGCAAGGTTTGAAATTCGATTCAGAATCGTCCGTTTCTCACGGAGATTGAGACTGCTTGATCCCTTTGCCACATAGAGTAATAAGAGCAACCTGATGATGATCAAAGATGATGTTTGTTTAAAAAGTTCTACCATGCTTGAGTAGCTATAGTTGCTTACTTAGAATGGATAACCAACTAGAATTTGAAAGCTAAAAGTTAAAATTAAGGATCTACTCTTTGTTGCTTTTCAGCTAAAACTATACCCAGAACCATTATGAGCCTTCATAGTCTAGCTACATGGCTAAGTATACCACGAAACGGGTAAACCTTGCTGAGTATTAGAATACTCAGCCTTGCAATGTGACCTTTATTTCAGGTAATCCCCCTGAGAACTCTGTTCTACCTGTACCCTGGCCCTATGCTCTTCCCGATGGTTGGTCCGTGGAGTGGGATCCGTCCCCGGCCAACACAGGTCCCTCCGAGTGATGTTGAGCTTGGGCTTAGCTCAATATCCGTTCCGCAATGTCTGGTAGTGTCGTGTTTTATTTTTCGCTGCAGATACTCTAACTTTGAACAGTTTTGTATAAATTCATACTAGTTAGGTCTTGCTACCATATATGTTTGAATACTAATGTAATATTATGCCTGTGATGTAAAATTATCGGTGATTGTATCTCTGGACTCGCCTTCGTGTGAGGTACCTTGTTTTGATCCTGAGTTAGGTGGTTTTGTTGAGACTTTACCCAATAGACCACGGGGTTACACCATTTGAAGTGCAATTAAATCCTTACTGCCTTCCGAGAAAGGATCAGCGCACTTGAGCCAGTGTAATTCAGGTTGGTTCTGCCACACGGTGCTAGTGATCTAATGATCACTTCCACCCCGGTGGGGCGTTTCGTGCATTGGAAGGGCATTAAACCTTTTGATCTACTCGAGGCTGAGGATCGACTTGTTGCCCATCTCGAACTTTTGCCTTTTCAGGAGGGCAGGCTGCTAGCCACCGTGGTGGAGGAGTCGACTGAACTAGTCGATGAAAGCTCTGAGGAGCTCATCTCCCACCAGGTGCTGATGGCGGAAGAAGGCGACGATGATGGTGATCTGCCCATCGACGAGCTTGATGCGGTCTCCGAAGATGAAGCCATAGCCAATGCCGGTGACGAAGATGACGCCGATCGTGAGGCGCGGAGGACTCGAAATAGGGCTCGCGCAACTCGCCGAAGGAGGGTCAATGAGCGCATGCGATCCATGCATCGCGAGCTTGACGCCGAATTTGCCGCCGTAAGCGTGCGGGGCTTTAGGACTCCGGTGGCCAACATCGCCAGGGTTATGGCCATACTCAAGCGTAGTAATGATCCGAACGTGTGTCAAGCACTTCGTTACGTGCAGAGGGCCTGGATTCAGCTTGATCAGCAAAACCTCAGGGAGGAGCGCGTGGGTGAGAGCCGAAGCCAGGCTCACAGCCGAACGGCAGGCGGCCATCCTCGACCTCAGCGCAGCAACAATAACAACGCTCGTGGGAGTCAACTCCCGGCGGGAGGCAGCAGCCACCTCCGGGTGGTAACCCGCGACAGGCCAATCACCGGCCTCTTCCAGAAGACCTGCGCCAGCATATCAATGAAGGCCGCGATGCGCGGTCCGTGATCGATTCCAGGCGCAAAGTGCGCGAAGAAGTCGAGACAGAAGGTACTGATTGCAGCGACCATTTCCCAGCTTTCTCCGCACGATTCAACAGCTACAAGTATCCTGAGGGCTTCAAGCCGCTCGGCATCACCAAGTATGATGGTAAGCAAGCTCCTCAGCAGTGGCTACGTTGCTACTCAACCGCCATTGAAGTAGCAGGGGGCTCCAACATCACCAAGGTCATCTACTTCCCGATGGCTTTGGACCCCGCGCCGCTCACGTGGTTGGAGAGCCTCAGCAACAACTCGATTGACTCCTGGGAATGGCTCAAGAAGGTCTTCATCGACAACTTCCAGGGGGCGATCGCTCGTGCAGGTACTCGTCACGATCTTGCTCAATGCAAACAGGAACCTAACAAGCTTCTACGATCCTACACATGCCGTTTCTTTGATGTCCATGCCACCATCACGAATATCTCGGAAGAGGACATCATCGACTGCTTCTACAACGGCATCACCGATCCAGGCATCTACAGAGACTTCGAGCAGAATAGGCTAAAGACTATTGTGGGGCTACGTGACATGATGCACGACTGGTCCGAACAGGAGGAGAAGATGCGGGAGCAGTTCCTGAGGCGCCAAGATGGCAATCTGACGCGTCCTCATGACAACTGCAACGACAAAAGCCAGCGGGACTATTCGGGTCCACCCCGAAAGCGCAGCCACATGATCTCATCGCAGCTGTGGATCCTCCCTCGCGTGGCAAGAAGTCAACGATGTAGGAGGAGTTTGAGAAGCTCCTGTAGAAGAAATGCCCATGGCATCCAGGTGCCAATCATGCGGCAATTGATTGTTACCACCTCCGGAGGACTTTCAGCAATTCCGGCGGCGGCAAGAAGGACAAGAAGCCCATGGACAAAGAACCCGAAGATGATGACCAAGGGGACCAAGGGTGCAACCCAAAGTTCCAGGATGCTTCGAAGACCATCAACGTCATCTTCGGGGGGGATGGAGACTTCAGTTCCAGGCGGGAACAAAAACTGCTTCTCTGGGAGATTATGTCCATAGAGCCGGCGGCACCACGACCACTCTGCTGGTCGGAGGTCCCCATCTCGTTCTCCCGCGATGATCAGTGGACAAGCTTTTCGGAGCCCGGTAAGTTCCCCCTGGTTCTGGACCCGGTGGTGGCAGAAGTCAGGCTTACCAAGGTGCTCATCGACGGTGGGAACGGTCTCAACCTCATCTTCGCCAGCACTCTGAGGAAAATGGGTCTGGACTTCACGGACATGCTGACTCCAATCAAATCTCCCTTCTACAGCATTGTCCCAGGTAATGCAGCGCACCCACTTGGCACGATGGTTCTTCCAGTCACTTTCGGCACGAGGGAGAACTACGGCACCGAGTTCATTAAATTCGAAGTTGCTAACTTCGAATCTTCTTATCATGCTATACTGGGTCGTCCGGTACTTACCAAATTCATGGCAGTGCCACATTACGTTTATTTGCTTCTCAAGATGCCAGGACAAAATGAAGTGCTCACTCTCCGAGGCAACTTGGAGAAGTCGTATGATTGCAACCAGGAGGCGATCCAGTACGCCTCGACCATGCGTGTGCTAGATGCTTCAGGGGAAGTACTCGTGGCCACGCAGCAGCTCTCCCAAGCTGGGCTGGAGATCCCTTCGAGAAAGGACAGTAAGTCGAGCATCCAATCGACTGATGATGTGGCCCTCAAGTCGATCCAGCTCCAGGAGGGTGACTCATCCAAGACCGCCGTTATTAGCGTGGGCTTAGGTGAGAAATAGGAACTCGCGCTCGTCAGTTTCCTTCGGGCCAACCGAGACATATTCGTGTGGAAACCAGTGGACATGCCAGGGGTGCCCAGGGAACTGATCGAGCATAGTCTGAATGTACACCCACAGGTCGTGCCCAATAAGCAGCGCCTGCAAAGGTTTGCTCATGACAAGCGTGAGGCAATTAAACGGGAAATCGCTAAACTCCTCGCAGCTGGATTCATTAAAGAAGTAATCCATCCAGAGTGGGTAGCTAACCCCGTCCTTGTAAAGAAAAAGAATAATGAATGGAGAATGTGTGTTGACTACACCGATTTCAACAAGCATTGCCCAAAATATCACTTCGGGCTACCGCGCATCGATCAAGTCGTCGACTCGACGGCGGGTTGTGTACTCCTTTGTTTCCTTGATTGTTATTCAAGATATCACCAGATTGCGCTCAAGGAGGAGGATCAAATCAAGACCGCGTTCATCACCCCGTATGGGACATATGCTTACAAAACTATGTCCTTCGGGTTAAAAAATGCAGGAGCAACCTATCAGCGCGTGATCCAGATGTGCTTTGTGGACCAGCTGCATTGGAATGTTGAAGCCTATGTGGATGATGTGGTCATCAAGACTAAAATTCTCGACAGCCTGATTGCAGTCTTGGAAGAGACGTTCAGCAGTCTACGCAAATTTCGGTGGAAGCTCAACCCAACTAAATGCATTTTCGGCGTACCATCAGGGAAATTGCTCAGGTTCATCATCAGCAACCGGGGAATTGAAGCCAACCCTGTGAAGATTTCGGCTATCACTAATATGGAGGCTCCTACCACAATCAGAGATGTGCAGAAGCTAACAGGCTGCATGGCAGCCCTGAACAGGTTCATCTCCCAGCTCAGGGAGAGAGGACTACCCTTCTTCAAGCTCCTGAAGCACCAAGACAAGTTCCAATGGACAGAGGAGGCTGAGCGAGCCTTACAAGACCTGAAGCATCACCTTCAGTCCCCTTCGGTCCTTACAGCACCATTGTCAGGAGAAGATCTACTACTCTACATTGCGGCAACAACTCATGTTGTCAGCAGTGCTATTGTAGTCGAGCGAGGCGAAGAAGGCCATGCATTTGGAGTGCAGAGGCCTGTATATTTCGTCAGCGAGGTACTCTCTAAATCCAAGGTACAATACCCATCAGTCTAGAAACTTTTATATGCAATTTTGATTTCATCTAGAAAATTGCGCCACTACTTCGATGAGTACAAGATCACTGTGATTACGGATTTCCCGTTGGTGGATATTCTCCATAACCAAGATGCCACGGGGCGTATATTAAAGTGGGTAGTGGAATTGGGGGCTTTGTCTATCGACTTCAAGCCACGCACTGCAATCAAGTCTCAAGCTCTAGTCGATTTTATGGCTGAGTGGAGAGAGAATCAAATCCCGACCCCAGCCGACAAGCCAGAGCATTGGACCATGTACTTTGATGGGTCTCTTAAGCTCGACGGCGGCGGTGCCGGAGTCCTGTTTATTTCTCCACAGGGCAACAGCTGAAGTATGTTCTCCAGATCCTTTGGGAGGTATCAAACAATGAAGGTAAGTATAAAGCCTTGCTTCACGGGCTACGTTTGGCAATATCACTGGGCATCAAGCGACTACTCGTATATGGCGATTCACTTCTTGTGGTTCAGCAAGTCAACAAAGAGTGGGACTGCAACAAGGAGACGATGGACGCTTATGTACAAGAAGTTCGCAAGCTGGAAAATAAGTTTTCCGGTCTGGAGGTTCATCATGTGTTATGGGAGCATAATGTTGGTGCAGATATACTAACCAAACTGGGTCTACTCGTGCACAGGTTCCAGCAGGAGTCTTTGTCCAGGAGTTAAAGCAGCCATCCATCAAGTCTTCACCTCAAGTAACCACCGATGCGGGTCCTCAACAGCCTGAACGGGAGGTTATGTTGCTTGGTGAGGACTGGAGAGAGGCTTACATCGATTTCATCAGGGATCAAAGGCTACCGGTGGGGATGGACGCAAGGAGCGCAGAGGCAGCTTGTGTCATGTGCAGAAGCAAGGGGTTCGTCCTAGTCAACAGCAAGCTCTACCGGCGTGGCGCTCGTTCAGGCGTTCTCATGAAGTGCGTCACGAAAGAAGACGGCTACGACATACTGCGGGAGATACATGAGGGTGTTTGCGGCAATCACGCAGCTTCAAGAACGCTGGTGGGGAAAGCATACAGGACTGGTTTCTGGTGGCCACCGCAGTGTTCGATGCTGAGGATCTCGTGCGGAGATGTCAAAACTGCCAATTCTTCAGCAAGCAGTATCATGTCCTAGCCCACAGTCTCATCACCATACCACCATCCTGGCCGTTTGCTTGCTGGAGCCTCGATATGATTGGGCCCTTCACAACGGCGCCAGGCGGCTTCACCCACATGTTGGTGGCTATCGACAAGTTTACCAAGTGGATCGAGTACAAGCCGATAGCCAAGCTCACACCAGATCGAGTTGTTGATTTCATCTTCGATATCTTGCATCGTTTTGGCTTCCCGAATACCATCATCATGGACTTGGGATCGAATTTCATGGCCAACCAGTTCTGGAAATTCTATGAAAATGCGTGCATCGAGATCAAATATGTCTCTGTTGCACACCCAAGGGCTAATGGTCAAGTCGAGAGGGTGAACGGCATGATAATTGATGGCCTCAAGAAGAGACTCTACGACGAAAATAGCAAGAAAGGAGGCAAGTGGATACACGAATTGCCACACGTCGTCTGGGGGCTCTGGACTCAGCCGTTCAAAGCCACAGGACAAATACCATTCTTCCTCGTGTATGGTTCTGAAGCTATCTTGCCAGCCAACATGTACAATGAAGGCGAGGCGGACGAGGCAAGGTAGTTAGAGCTCGATTCTGTCGAAGAGGCTCGCTGCACCGCTCTTGTTCAGTCAGCCCGATATCTCCAGAGGATCCGGTGATATCACAATCGCAATGTGATGGAGTGGTCGTTCGATATAGGTGATCTAGTCCTACACCGCATCCAAGACGAGTCCGGCTTACACAAGCTCAATTCAAGGTGGGAAGGTCCGTTCGTCGTCAAGCAGGTTACAAGACCGGGGTCATATCGACTACAATACCCCGAAGGCCAAGATGTCCCAAACTCCTGGAACATTCAGAACCTGTGCAAGTGCTACCCATAAAGAAGCACGCATGGACAGCTGTTCTCCGGACTCCTAGGCGGCCTTTTCTTCCGAATGAATTTGGAGGCTGCGTGCCACAAAATTCGGAATGTAAATTTTTCTATTAACAGACGGACGCTCTGGCCACGTTCATGGTTTATAAATCAACTTTTGCCATGACGGAGGCTACGGCCACATTCATGTTCTATCGACTTCATGTTCTAAGTTTTGACGGAGGCTTCGGCTACGTTCACGCTTTATATGAATCGACTTCCGCCATGACCTTTGATGGTCGCTTGCGATGATGATCGCATCTTTCCCAACAAATTCGATCAATTCGATTGGTTTATACCTAACTTATTGGATGGGCTCGCATGAGGAGCTATTTCGACTACATCCAGATTCGCTGCACTCGGGGTAGTTTCATTTTTTGCCATAAGCACGTCAGTCTCGCGATGATGTTCATGTTCATTCCCAACAAGTTCGATCCATTCGATTGGTTCATACTTAACTTGTTGGACGCGCTCATAAAAGGAGCAACCTCAACTACACCCAGAGTCGGTGTACTCGGGGTAGCCTCGTTTTTTGGCATAAGCACGGTAGTCTTGCGACGATGCTCGCGTTCTTTCCTAACAAGTTAGACTCGCTCGATCGGGCTATATCTAACTCGCTGGTTGAGTTCCTACTCGGAATTACTATGACTACTTTCAGGGTCGCTGCACCCGGGGGTAGTGTCTAAGTCTGAATGTCAATTCGGCTACGGCACATACAAGTAGAGGCATTAGATAAAAATATATACAAGGAAATCGAGCACTTGTTTTTACATTCTAATCCTGCAGCACACCTTTCACTATTTGTCCTGCTACAGGTTGGGCTTCTTGGAGGTACTCATTGAATTGTTCTTCAGTACACTCCACTGCCACTCCCTGCGTGAACATCTCTAGCTGAGCCTCCGGCCAAAAGGACTTCACAAAAGCAAGTGCATGGCTAACACACGCAGCCGGGGCTTCGGTGAGTAAACTGGCGACCTTCCACGGTGCTCCAAGAAGTTGCTCCAGCAAGGCTTGCTCGCTTGTTTCACCTTCTTCAGGAGGATTCACCATATCCACAAGCTTCTGGGCAGCCCCCCTGAGGTCCTCCAGATCTTTCTGCCGCCGCTCCTTCTCCTCGCCCATCGTCTTGATCTGCCGAAGGCAGTCGGCGAACTATTCTTCAGTGTTGACAACTACCTTCTGCAGCCTCTCGATGTCATCTGTACGGCAATACAGCAGTGTTGTCGGTCAAAACCCACCGGCGAGTAGTGACAGGCAACACGAGGAGCCGGGAGGCTTCCAGGACTGCTGGTGGGCCCCGGTCCCTCGGTCAACGGCCCAGTAATCCGGCGAGCACCCTGGCTTGAGGTCGCTAGGCGTGCCACCTGATCCTGCACCTGATCAGGAAGGTGTGATGTATCAAATTCCTGTACGCACAGACACGTGTAAAGGTTAGTCCGAGCCGTGATCGGCTCATCACCTCCTCCCCGGTATCGGCTATGAAGAGCCGATTGCATCAATACCGGATCGGATCTTTGGAACAGGCAATATATATATATATATATGCTTGACAACGAAATAAATCTTGTTTCATAAATATCGATCTAATCCAATCTACGATAACTAAGCCCTCACTGCACGATCGGAACATCCTACACGTGATTGAGCCTAACAAATACGCAAAAGCATCGGAACAAACAACCTAAACAGAAATCCTAAAACCAACCGAAGAGCCGATTTCTGAAGCAACCTCTATTCAAGCCACGACCCGATACTAATCATACTGCCGGAACCTTCAACTCGTTTGCAAGGCCTAATCATGCACATATTGAACCAAATCTCTATTAAATAGAAACTAGCCATAACAGATCGGATCTACTGATAAAGATGAAGCAAGACGCAACCATCGCATCTAAGATTGAACACGACGATTACTAAACACACGTGAGCAACGAACAAAGCATGATCGAGATACAAAGAAAATAATGTTACTCTACGCGCGCTAAGATAACTAGTGCTACTCACCATCTACAAGGCTTCAGAACAAGCAACACATAAAATGAACGAGCAAGGGTAATGCTACCCCGATCACTCAGAGCGTGATCAGGGCCACACGGCACTTACCCGAGGAAAACCCTAGAACAGGGGAGGCGATGCGCCGAGAGTTGTTGATGAATGATTCTGTTTCTTGTTTATTCATGGTACATATTTATAGTCCATAGACTCGTCCTTCTTAACTAACCCTAACCAAACACGACACGACTCTTAACTGCCTATATCTATATTTACACGGCCTTTCTGGCCCCAATCCTCCGCACAAGGTCCAATTCGCAAGCTTGTTATAGTTATCTTCTAAGCCCATCTTGCTCTATGGCCCACTTTTGGCCCGTCCAGATTATGGCCCTGGTTTCGGCAATGATAATTCCGAAATCAACCATTTTAAAATCGCCTCGACCCTTCGGCTTCCGACCCGTACAGTCACACCCCTTCAACTTCCAACGGATGTGACTGCTCTGTATTAGTCTCCTAGGGAACCGTTACGGTGCCGATTCACTTCACCTCTCTCTTTACCTTTATAAACTTACCCCCGGCATCTCCCTCAATCATCTTTATCTCTCAGCCATTGGCAATCGCATTCCTTTCTTTCTTTTGCAATGGCTTCTTCTTCTTCTGCCTCCTCCGTCATTTCTTTTGAATCCGAATCTTCCCGAGAGCCCACTCCAGAATACGATCCGATAGCTGCTTATGAGGTCCGTGCCCCCTGCATTGGGATGCAGAGGAATGGGACTTCCATTCTCAGTCAGAAGATGATAAATCCCTGACTGATGATGAGGATCTTGCACTCCTTCTCGGAGCCGAGCTGGAGGAAGATGACGAAGATGATGCATCTTGGGAGGAAGACTTCTCCTTCTCGGAAGAAAGAGTCGATTCCTTCTCCTCCGAAGAAGATCCGATGGCAGGTAACTTCCTCTTTGGCAGGTCATCAGACGAAACTTCCAACGACACCGAAGAAGCCGAAGACGATGACGGCTTCACCAGCAACAGCAGCGGGAATGATGACAGCAGCAACAGCAGTAGCGACAATAGTGGTGCTAGCGTTGCCCTGCCGACCAAGCGTCGCAAGACCTCTGGCGTATACTGGTGGTAGGCTGTAGCACCACCATTAGGTCGTTTCAAGGAGCAGTTGTCTCCTCTTTTGTACTTGCTGCCTTGTTGTAAATAAAATCCTCTTTTGCATCAGTAAATTTTTTGCACATAACAACTTGCTCAAGAGCAGATGGCAACGCATCGGTCTTAGAATATACCGACCCGGATCCGAAATAACTTTCCAATTTGTTTCACCCTCTGCCGGACCTCAAATCCAAGACAGATCTCTGGAGATTCCAGGTTAACTCCCAAACTTCTTTTGCTCATAAACCCTAGCCGCGAAATCCTCCTCTGAGCCTTGAGACACACATTCGATCCTGCGCTGCCAACCCTAGATCTATTCTCCAAGTTCTCGATTCGAGGCTCCCGATGGCGGAATCTTCAAGCACCGCCGCCGCCGTCTTCGGTCTAAAGGTAAAACTTCGACCCCCATTAATTTAATGCAGTAACCGTAAAATTTACTGCGTAGTTAAATGACTCCTTCTTTGACTATCTTGTTTCCTTGGGGTTTTTTCAGGCTTCCGATATCTTCTTACCGCACCCTTCTTCCCCCAATTCTTTCTGCCTCGGGCCTCGTTCTTACGAGAAGCCCATAGATCTAATTTCATCCGAAGCCAATCGACTCCCCTTCGTGAGCCAGGACATAGATCTAGATTCTTGGTCAGATAGCCTTCGCGCTTGGCCAAATCCTCCTGAGGGTTGGATAATTTGTTATAACAGAATGGCAGACGCCTATCAGCCTTTATGGGAATCCATCGGGATAGCCGATGCTTTGTCTCTATCCCTTTCTCCTCTTGAAAAGGATGAGAACCTTCTGAAGACCATCGGCTACTTCTGGTCCGATGCCTTGAACTGTTTCCTTTTTGGGCATGGTCCGATGACACCGACGCTCCTGGATGTTGTGATGGTCACTGGCTTAGACATCTCAACGACTTGTCCCTCCGCTTACAGGCTTTCTGTAGTCCCCTTCAAACTGTCCTCCTAAGCAGAATGTACTAACTGGAGTGCATACTTGAGCCAACATCAGAAAAGCAAGGGTCCTGTATCGGAGAAAGAGCATACAGCCTTTCTAAATTTATGGCTAGAACACTTCCTCTTCTGTGGCCCTTCACTTGCTCCAACCAAAAATTATCTCCCTCTGGCTTATGAGCTGGCCAAGGGTAAAACTGTTGGCCTTGGTAAATTATTCCTTGGGGAAATTTACAGATACCTTCATCTGATGACCTCGAGCCTTCTTTCACAGAAAAAACTCAGAACTGGTGGTCCGTGGTGGTTCATCCAATTATGGGCTCATCTTTACTTCCAAAGCTTCATCCCCAATTTCCCTTCTCTAGTCGGCAATTCTTTCCCTGATCTGAGTGGGAGACAGATTAGATGCACTAGCTTCGGGCAGGCTTTGTACAGTCTTCCCGGCGGGAAATTGAATCCTCCAGACGCCTTACGTTGGTTTAGGATCTTTTACCGAGGCCTAGATAGCCCAAACTTTCTCCCATATATCAATTCTAAACTCTTTGAGAACCCAGCCATGTTCTGGCTAGCCGATTTTGCCTATGACGCTGATACCAGGCGTCTGTACTCCATTATGGTTCGGCCCTGCCTTCTTCCAGTTGGTATGAGTACTTCCAATTGGATCATAAAGCCAGGGTATGAGTTTTACCAGCTGGTTGTAGCAGCCCGGCAGCTTGGCCTTGGACAAGTACCCCCTCATTTCCTTCTTCACTTCCTGACATCAAATAGGGTGGATCTCCCTGATGCTGTAACCACCCAAAGGTGTTACAGTCTTTTTTCAGACCTTCCCATATCTATCCCTGCCAATCTTGTCTTTACTTCTTCGGCTGTTGATTTTGAGGGGTAGTGGTCGATGTGGAGAACTCACGTTTTCCGAAGAGCTCTGGGTCCGATGCTGCAGCAGATCCACTCTGAATACGAAATTCCTGACAGAGAGGTATTGCTGCTTAACTAACGTTTCTTTTTTGACTTTATTGAACCCTTTCTGATTTCATTCTTTGTTTCTGCAGCAGGAAGATGGCCTAGAGCTGATGAATGATGATGGGTCACCCTTTTGTTTCTTGCCAATTGCCCCTGTGGTTCTCTTCGGCAAAAATGCACCTCCTCCTTCAAAGAGCATAATGCAAATCCAGCCGAGTACTGCCAAGCTGACCCCCAAGCGGAAGCGATCTTCTCAGGCTGTTGCCCCCCGAGCTCGTGCTAGGATGAGGAAAGTCCTCGTTAAGAAGATCCGGAAGGAAGTTGCGCCATCTTCCCCCAATCCAGATGTCCCAGTTGCTAACCAGGTTTGGATCACCTTCCCTTTTTTATATAATCGGCCTTCTGTTCATGGCCGTCTTCTTTAATTACACTCTTTCCCCCTGCAGCCTGTTGTCGTGAATGTCTCTAGTGGGGAAGAACCCCCACGCCAGCAGGGCTTAGCTTTGGAGGCGCCGGAGGATGTGGATGTGCCCATTAGAGCTTTGATCACTCTTCGTGATCCTGATGCGACGGTCCTGGAGGGCCTCTCTGCATTGGCTGACGTCCCGGCTGCGTCGCCAGGTTCGCAGGAGCCGGTCGTG
Organism: Panicum hallii; assembly: GCF_002211085.1. Classification (NCBI taxonomy): domain Eukaryota; kingdom Viridiplantae; phylum Streptophyta; class Magnoliopsida; order Poales; family Poaceae; genus Panicum; species Panicum hallii. The sequence goes on from NC_038050.1 coordinate 29,170,723, forward strand.
ACCGCGTCAATTGTCAGCCCCCCTCTAGAAGGACCATCCACTGCCTTAGCCACTGCCGATCTCCCTGCACAAGAGACACATCTATCAGAGCCGACCACTATCTCATCAGCTGTTGCCCCCTATTCTGAAGAAGTGGCTCCTCCGGACTCTTCTCCCACTGTCATCGTTCAACCTTTGGAAGGGACGCGCCCTCAGGAGCCGACTGCTTCTTCATTGGCTCTCGCCACCTCTCTCTCGGGACAGGTATGCTTTATTCTTTTTTAATTACTTTAGTCTTTCTCCTGCACTGCCTTGCTCACCCTCTTTTCCTCCAGAATCTGAATCTTTCAGAGCTCCTTGCGTTCGATCCTGCATCAATTGGGTCGGCCATACTAGAAGCCGATGATCCTCACCCGGAGTCGACTAGCACTGCCAATCGACTTCTCCACATGAAGAATCTTCTATCGGGTCCGATTGACGCCTTGATCCAGGATTCCAACGCGGTGAAACAAATCCTCGATAAGGTCAACTCCCAGCTCCCTGTGAGCCTTCAGGTCAAGCTTTTGCCGGCCGGGTACCTTCCTTCTTTTCGGCCAAAGGTGGCAGAGGCTCACCATAGGATTGAGACTCGGTGCTCTCAATCGCTCCTGAGAACTATTATCGCCGAGAGGTGCCAGTCGGTCAACAAGAAGAAGGCTGCACTCGACGCCAAGGCTGACACATCTGCCTCTGCCCAGCGGCTTCATCTCCTGGAGAGAGAGCTAGGAGATCTCCAGGCCAAAGTCCGGGCCACCAAGTAGCGCATTCAGGAAGAGAAGGATCTTATCGCGGGCTCCAAGCAGGAGGCAGCGGTCTTGACTGCCGAACTGAAGGCGGACTTGGCCGAGCTGAGCGGCCTGAGCAAACAAGTGGTGCCGAGAGCGGACGAAGTGGACGAAGAGGTGATTGCTGAAGTTGATCGCATCTGTCTCGACACCATTGCTGCCATCAATGATTTCCTCCAGAAAACCTGCCCAAGATGAACTTTGTATTTACATGTCGTGACCCTGAAGTCGATGGTCATACATCGGCTATATAGTAACCCGTGGTGTTTAATTGCTTTAAAAACTTCTAAAGTCGATGGTTTTTCATCGGCTGTTCTAACGACTTATGAAATGCCTCTTGTTAACGTATGGGCCGATCACACGCATCGGCCTCTTTTTTCATTTTTTGTCTTGCCAAAATGCCATCGGCTTTGCGGACTTGAGTCACCGAGTTCATTGGTTTGCTTCCTTGTGCACACCTCCCGCGTCACCTTGTTTAAGCTTACTGGTCATATCGGCTTATTGCCTGATGGGTGCCATCGGCTTCACTGCTCGTCGACCCATATACTTGGGAAGTATTTCTTAAGATGTTGATCATTGACTGCCACTGGAAACTTGACGCCATCCAATTCTTCAAGCATGTACGCATTCCCAGGTAGGACCTGGTCAACCCTGTACGGCCCATGCCAATTTGGGGACCACTTGCCATATGCCGCGTCCTTAGTTCCCAATGGTAATACTGCTTCCCAGACTAGGTCTCCTACTTGAAATTCCTTCGGTTTAACCTTCTTATTATATGCACGGGCTACTTTAGCCTTATTCTTCTTGATCTTCTCTAGTGACCAAAGCCTGAGTTCCGTGAGGTCCTCAACATTGTCACTCATCAGAGTAGCATATTCTTCAGCTGTTAAGTCATTCTGGAATTCTACGCGCCTTGACCCGGCCGTAATTTCCCATGGTAACACAGCTTCCTGCCCGTAGACCAAGTGATAAGGGGAAGTTTTTGTCGCCCCATGACAAGATATACGGTATGCCCACAATGCTTCTGACAAGACCTCGTGCCAGCGTCTGGGGTATTCATCAATCTTCCTCTTAATCAACTTGATAAGGCTCTGATTGGACGCTTCGGCTTGTCCATTTGCTTGAGCATAATATGGAGATGATCTAATCAGATTGATACCCATATCGGCGGCAAACTTCTTGAATTCCTTTGAAATAAAAACCGAACCACTATCTATTGTAATGGTCTGAGGGATCCCAAATCTATGAACGACGTGTTCCTTGACGAACTGAATAACATCTCTAGATGCCACCGATTTCATTGGAACCGCTTCTACCCATTTGGTGAAATAATCTATGATAGAGAAAATGAACTGATGACCTTTGCTAGATGGAGGATTAATTTTTCCGATCATATCCATGCCCCAGCCTCTGAACGGCCAAGGTTTAATAATGGGGTTCATCACGGACGCTGGTACCATCTGGATCTTTCCGAACCTCTGACATGCTTGACACCCTTTATAATACTTAAAACAATCTTCCAACATGGTGGGCCAATAGTACCCTGATCGCCTAATTAGCCACTTCATCTTATGATCCGACTGATGAGTCCCACATGTTCCTTCGTGGACTTCATGCAAGAGCCGATTGGACTCGACCGGCCCTAGGCATTTAAGCAGCAACCCCTCCAAGGTCCTGTAGAACATGTCATCCCCTATCAGGACATACCTCATGGCTTTGTATCGTATCCTCTTCGGTGCCCCCCGAGCCAAATCCTTCAAGTAATTGAAGATATCAGCTCTCCAATCTCCCTGGTCCAGTAGGTACACCTGATGATTTGATCCATCGGTTTTGTACCCTGAAGCCAGTTGCGCCAGATCATTGGCCTCTGTATTCTGGGCTCTAGGTATCCAATAGAAATTTATATACCTAAACTGGGCTATTAGTTCCTGGCATTGCACCCACAACGGAAATAGTAACTCACTTTCACACTTGTATTCTTCTGTGAGTTGGGAGATTACCAATTTTAAGTCCCTGAAGACTTCTACTGCCTCGGCTCTGGCCTCCAGAAGCAATTCCATGCCTTTATGCACCGCCTCATACTCCGCAAGATTGTTGGTGCAAGTAGTAGGTAATCTGATCGAGAAAGAATACGTTTCCCCTCGAGGCGATACCAGCAGGATGCCGATGCCACACCCGTCTCCACAAACTGATCCATCGAAGTACATAGCCCAAGCTCATATGGAAAGCGCCGCTATCTTGGTATTAACCCTCTCAGCAATGAGATCCTCTAACGCCTGCCCTTTGACTGCTTTTGTGGGTTTATATCGGATATCGAACTCTGATAATGCAAACATCCATTTTCCCAATCGGCCTTTCAATACAGGAGCCGATAGCATATGCTTTATAACATCCGATTTGCAAATGATGATTACCTCAGCCGATAACAGGATGTAGCGAAGCTTGGTGCATGTAAAAAATAAGCACAGGCAGAGCTTCTCCATATCGGGATACCTTGTTTCTGCGTCCAGCATCCTTCTGCTGAGATAAAATACCACCCTCTCCTTGCCATCATATAATTGCACTACCACTGAAGCAATAGAGGTGTCGCTGACTGAAAAATATATGTAAAATGGCCTATCTTGTTGTGGTGGCACCAACACAGGCGGTCTCGATAAATATTCTTTAATTTCTTCGAATGCCCGTTGCTGTTCCGCCCCCCCCCCAGCGGAATTCTTCATTGGTTTTGATTTTCACTAACTCCATAAAGGGTTCAATCCGCCCACATAGATTAGAAATAAACCTCCTGATGAAGTTAATCTTGCCAATAAGTTGCTGGAGCTCCTTTTTGGTAGTGGGTGGCACCATAGTGCGTACGGCTTCCTGACTTTTTAGGCCAATCTCGATTCCTCTTTCGTGAACCAGAAAACCCAAAAACTGCCCAGCTGACACGCCAAAAGCGCACTTCTTTGGGTTCATCCTGAGCCCGAACTTTCTAGTTCGTTCCAGAACCTGTCGTAAATCATCTAGATGTCCCTCAACCGGTGCTGACTTCACCACGATGTCATCAATGTAAATTTCCACCAAATTGCCGATCAGATCATGGAAGATGTGGTTCATGGCACGCTGATACGTAGCACCAGCATTTTTCAAACTGAAGGTCATAACCACATACTCGAACAGGCCCATCGCTCTAGGCACTCTGAATGCAGTCTTGTGTATATCTTCAGGGGCCATGAAAATTTGATTGTAACCAGCATTACCATCCATGAAACTTAAAATTTTATGGCCGGCAGCCGCACTGATTAAAGTCTCTGCAATAGGCATTGGGTATTCATCCTTAGGAGTGGCCCTATTGAGATCCCTGAAATCTACGCACACCCGCCATCGGCCATCCTTCTTCTGCACGAGCACGACGCTGGAGATCCATTCGGCGTACCTGCAAGTCCTGATAAATCCAGCTTCTACCATCTTCTCCACTTCCTTTTTCACTTCAACCAGGACATCGGCTTTCATTTGGCGTGCCCGCTGTTGGAACGGTCGAAATCCACTTTTAAGAGGGAGCCGATGCCCAACTATACTCCTATCCAGCCCAGGCATCTCTGTATAATCCCAGGCGAAGTAATCGGCATACTCCTTTAACAAAGTTATCATCGGCTCGTAAGGATGGATGCAACTTCTTACTTACGAACGTTGGTCGTGGCTTATCCCCAGGACCAATATCTATTTCCTCAAGTTCGTCAGCCGATGTGAAACCATATCCTAACTTCCCATCTTCCGTTAGATCAACACTGCAGATGGAAAAAGAAGATCAGCCGCTCCATGTATCCCATTATTTTTCAAGTTTTTACAAAAAGAATAAGACCGGCTGCCGGCGCTGGCCATCCCATAATGACTATGTAAAACACTTGACATCAAAAATTTAATTTTTTGGGGCCGATTGCAGGAATCGGCCTTCATAAGTACGCTGCAATGACTCATTTCATGCGACTCCTTTATTCTGTAAGGCCGGTGGATAAGACCAGCCTTACTCCATTTTTTGTAGCCTCGATGCGATCACACCCTTTTAAGCTCATCCCTGAAATCGGCTCTTGATCTTCCGCATCCCAGATGCTCATGGCAGCATACGAAATTTCAATTGAGTCATCTGCCTGAACTACTTCCACCTCGTCTCCATCCCACTGGATCAAACACTGATGCATTGTGGAGGGGATGCAACAGTTAGTGTGAATCCAGTCCCTGCCAAGTAAGACATTGTAGGTACTTTTGCTGTTAACGACGAAGAACGAGGTCGGGACAGTCTTGTTTCCGATGGTGAGATCTACACTGAGGACACCCTGAGCTTCTGAAGTCTGCCCATTAAAGTCACTTAGCGTGACATTAGTCTTGATCAGGTCTCTGGTGGACCGCCCCAAACGGCGCAGAACTGAGTATGGCATGATGTTAACTGCCGCTCCCGTATCCACCAGCATCTTGTTAACGGGCTGACCGTTAATATACCCTTTAAGATATAAAGCCTTCAGGTGCTTATAATTCTTGGCTTGTGGCTTTTTGAATATCACCGGCCGTGGTCCCAAATCAAGCTGGGCTACCGATGGCTCTTCGCAGGTCCGAGCATGGAATTTTGCAGGAAGTACAAAAACCATATGTGTATCAGCCAATACCTTCTTATCGGCTTTTGTTGACTTGGGCCGCCATTCCTTTCTGGAAGGGCGTGACTCCTTTTCCTGCACATAATGGACTTGTTCTGCCAGATCCGGTCGCGCTTTTCTTAATGACTCGATGTACTTGGCCTCGGCTTCTTCCAAGCTGCGCAGCCGCTGAACCCTGCGCTTCTGGGAACGATTAAGGGGCACCAACGTGGATGATGATACCTATCCTCCTCTTCATCTTCCCTTCATGGTGATCGAACCCACTCTTGCCGGGTTGGAACAGGTCCTAACTGTCGGAAAACCAAGCCCCTTGCATCTGGCTTCACAGGTCCACACTCTGGGCAACCCTGATAGTAGGCAGCCGGCTCATACCAGAATCCCAACAATACCTGAAAAACGGGCAGTGCCAATGATCACGGGCATCTTCGTGCTTCCTTAAGCGCTTTCCAGTGCGATGCTCGTATTCTTCTTCCTCAGATTCCCGCTGAAGGTGCTGCGGGTACTGGTATTCATATTTCCTGAGAAGATCAGAAGAAGTTGGCCGTTGATTCCTCACATACCTTACTTGTTCTTCTGTGACATATTCTTTCCTTTCTTTTTGGGGCCGATCGTTGGGACCAGCCTCTTTGTTCTTGACCTGGCGGCGTGAAGCCACCCCCGCCATGTTGATGCCGAGCGCGAAGTCCAGCTGTCGCCTTGCAGACCGGTCGTAATTTTCCACCATGTTTACACCAAGGAAAGGCTGAGTGTCAACCTTCATGGCGGTCTGGCCTAAGATCAATCGGCCCTACTCAATAGCCGATTGGATTTGCCGACGGAGCTCCTTGCAATCACTTGTGCTGTGGGTAAAGGAGTCATGCCACTTACAATATGATCTTCCTTTCAACTCCTGCGCCATGGGAGGCTTGTATCCTTCTGGAAACTTCAACTGTTTTTCTTTTAATAATAAGTCAAAAATTTGTTCGACTTTACCCACATCAAAGTCAAACCCCTTTGTAGGCCCAGTTTGCTTCACCCACTTGCAAGGTACAGGATTTGCGCCGCGAGCCCATTTTGCGACTGATACATCTAGCTCTTCCCCGGAGTCATCGGCTTCTTCTGTATTAGCTACCGCCACTTGACGCTTAAATTTTTCTTGGTACAACCCAGGATGACGCTGCTCATGCATCATCAGCTTCTGGACTAGATGCGCCAAAGAGGTAAATTCCAATTGAAAAGCCAGATCTCTAATTGGCTTCAATAATCCCAATGATGCCAATTCAACTGCTTCCTTCTCTGAAATCCATGTTGAATAACATCTGTTCTTCATCTCCCTGAAGCGTCGAACGAATTCTGCCACGGTCTCTCCACGCTTCTGTCGTACCTGCGCCAAATCGAAAATTCCTGCTTCTGCAGCTTCTGAATGATACTGAATATGGAATTGTTCTTCCAGCTGCTTCCAGGTATGGATAGAGTCAGGACCTAATGACGTATACCATCCGAAGGCTGGTCCTGTGAGCGATTGCGAGAAGAACCTTACTCGCAACGGATCCGATACGGAGATCATACCCAACTGTGCCAAATATTGGCTCACATGTTCAATAGAACTAGAACCTTCTGCCCCACTAAATTTGGTAAACTCTGGAAGCTGATACTTGGGTGGCAGTGGGATGAGATCATAATCGCTTGGATACGGCTTAGTATAGCCGATCGCTCTCCTCTTTGGTAATATGCCAAACTGATCCCTCAGAATGGCGCTGATTTGCTCTGCAGTTTGTAACCCAGGGGCCGAGTGCGTACTGTCGTGACTCGGTCCGGTAGCATAAGTTGCCAACCATGCTTGCTTGTCTGCGTCGGCTCCAGAAACCCCTCCAACTGCTTTCTGTGCAGAATGTACCGGGTTATTACTGTTCGGTATGTACGCACACATATAGCCATGTGGGATCTCCTTGGGTGGCTCGCTGAAGAACTGGTGATCCATGGGATCACCACCCATTTTATAAACCACATAAGCTGGAGCACCATGTGACTCCGCAGCCGCGAGCGCATAAGGCAATGGTGGTCTGGTTTGGAACGGCAACTCTCCTTTATGACTCCCCAAGGTAGGCCCAGTTGGAGAGTGCTGATGCTTCATAATTTTTTGGACCACATGCAAAGCTACACGCTCGAAAGCATTGACCAAACTTTCAGAATGTCGGTGCAATGAGTGAGCCACCGCATAATTTACTTCCTGCCGCAGAGCTCTGGTACGGTCTTCAGATGGGATAGACAGATCCACTCCGTCAAGAGCACCTTCGGGTGAAAACCCTCTCCACCTGACACCGTGGTTGCGAGTCCTTTCAAAAGAGCCGATGAGATCAGCTTCAAATTGAGTCTTGATTTCATCATATCTCTGCTTATGCTCAGCAGAGAACTCCTCGTAGGTGATCGTATCATCTCTTGCCATTCCGCTAACCGCGATTGACAAAGTCGACGGAGATGACGAAGTCGATGAACATGATGGTGATGATGATGACGAAGTCGATGAAGAGGGTCCCACTGGGCGTGCCAGAATGTGTTGTCGGTCAAAACCCGCCGGCGAGCAGTGACAGGCAACACGAGGAGCCGGGAGGGTTCCGGGACTGCTGGTGGGCCCCGGTCCCTCAGTCAACGGTCCAGTAATCCGGCACGCACCCTGGCTTGAGGTCGCTAGGCGTGCCACCTGATCCTGCACCTGATCAGGAAGGTGTGATGTATCAAATTCCTGTACGCACAGACACGTGTAAAGGTTAGTCCGAGCCATGATCGGCTCATCACCTCCTCCCCGGTATCGTCTATGAAGAGCCGATTACATCAATACCGGATCGGATCTTTGGAAAAGGCAATATATATATATATATATATATATATATATATATATGCTTGACAACGAAATAAATCTTGTTTCATAAATATCGATCTAATCCAATCTACGATAACTAAGCCCTCACTGCACGATCGGAACATCCTACACGTGATTGAGACTAACAAATACGCAAAAGCATCGGAACAAACAACCTAAACAGAAATCCTAAAACCAACCGAAGAGCCGATTTCTGAAGCAACCTCTATTCAAGCCACGACCCGATACTAATCATACTGCCGGAACCTTCAACTCGTTTGCAAGGCCTAATCATGCACATATTGAACCAAATCTCTATTAAATAGAAACTAGCCGTAACAGATCGGATCTACTGATAAAGATGAAGCAAGACTCAACCATCGCATCTAAGATTGAACACGACGATTACTAAACACACGTGAGCAACGAACAAAGCATGATTGAGATACAAAGAAAATAACGTTACTCTACACGCGCTAAGATAACTAGTGCTACTCGCCATCTATAAGGCTTCAGAACGAGCAACACATAAAATGAACGAGCAAGGGTAATGCTACCCCGATCACACAGAGCGTGATCAGGGCCGCACGGCACTTACCCGAGGAAAACCCTAGAACAGGGGAGGCGATGCGCCGAGAGTTGTTGATGAATGATTCTATTTCTTGTTTATTCATGGTACATATTTATAGTCCGTAGACTCGTCCTTCTTAACTAACCCTAACCAAACACGACACGACTCTTAACTGCTATATCTATATTTACACGGCCTTTCTGGCCCCAATCCTCCGCACAAGGTCCAATTCGCAAGCTTGTTATAGTTATCTTCTAAGCCCATCTTGCTCCATGGCCCACTTCTGGGCCGTCCAGATTATGGCGATAACAAGCATATTCTTCACGTTAGTAAGTAGCTCTTCTTTATATGTTAAGATTTTTCTAAGCTCTGCGGTGAAGGTATTTTCAAAATTCAAGATAAATTGTTAAGGGAAAAGTACTCGAGAGAAGAAAGGGGCCTACCTTGGTGCGCTTTCTTCTGTTCCTTGAGCTGCTCCTCGAGATTGTGCAGATCGTTCTTGAGAAGCCATGTCTCTCGAGTTCGTTTCTGCTTCACATGTCAAGCTCTCTCTGAAGATAGCAGTTCTTCATCTTCTCATCGGATATGCGTTTTTCCATGGCAGCAAGCTCCTGGTGACCACTCACAACTGTTTTCAATTTCTCGGACTTCTTCTGAGAGTGCGTGATCACGTTCTGCATAAAGGAGAGGATTACGATAAGCAACTCAACAACGTATACAAGCAAAAGAGCGATCATGTCTTACCATGGCAAAATCGTACAACTCCTTGTAGGCCTTCTTGAAGGTCTTTATGTTGTTGGCCGTCAGCATTGGATCATCCACCAGATCGGTGGTGATGACGTTCTGGTACCCGGGCCCGGCCATCAACAGGTCGCCAAGACCACTTGAGGTCCCTGCGGCTTCTTCAGAAGGCAGCTGCTGGGCACCTGCAAGTTAAGATGCACTCAGTACATATTGCCTCGGGCCAAGCGGCTAGACGTGGGCGGTCAGACACTTACCTGTGCCATCTCCAGGAGCGGCACCAGGGGCCTCGACTTGTTCCCCACCACCAGCCCTGGCTTCGGCTTGTTGGGGCTTGGGGGGTGGCGGCAGGTCGGGCAGCGTCGTGTCTGCCTCGGGGGCTGGCTCCTGGGGTGTGGGCTCATCCACGGCCGATGGCTCGGGGGCTGGAGTAGCTGCGGCCGGCTTCGGCTTGTGCTTCACGGCGCTCGCAGACCTAACGAAGCAGAGTCAATTCTATCATTACAAGTCGAAAAGGGCAGACTGTTCATTACGTAATAAGATGTGTACTTACAGTGAAGACCTCTTCATGACAGCCTTTTTCACCCGCATGACCCGTGGTGTCTCAGCCTCGGTACTTGTTGCTGGCGGCGTGGTGCCAAGCCACAGCAATGGTAACCGATCCTGCCGCCGAAGCTGCTGGATCCATTCCCATTTCTTGGCGCCCGGGCCCGGGTGGAGAAGCGGGAGGACTGTAAGCAGAAAAGGTCAGCATCCAACAATATTGATGTATGACAACAGGACAGCATGTTCGTACTGAAGGCAGGGTTTCGATCAACTCCACGGATGGTCCGGGGGAGTCGCCCCTTCTCGCCTCCCCATTGGTTTCCCTTTCCGCCAGGGGGCTTCTGCCTTCAGCGGACTCGCTGCCGGGCAGTGCCTCGGCTACTCGAGCCCTCTTGGCTTCGGATGTGGCGCTAGGGAGGAGGTGGTCCGGCCGAGGGATGTCAGGTTGTGGCGGGTAGCTCCGGTACAACTCTATGTGCCCCTACAGAAGCTCTTCAGTTAGCAATGGCAGAACAGAGTTTGTTTTCAACATAAAGTAGTCGAATACTTACCGATTTCGGAGGATTTTGTGACGAAAACAGTTGCGGGACGTAGGGGACCGCGTCACTTCCAATAGCACCCGCTTGACCCGGGTGAGTGCAGCTTCGTCCGTCAGCTCCTCTGTGCACATGCGAGACGGATCTTCAGCGCCCTTGTACTCGAATCCAAGTATATGGCGAATCCAAGTATATGGCGTTGCTGAATTGGCTGGACTCGGCGCTTGAAGAAGGAGAACATCACGAATGCGCCGGTCACTCCCATATCTTTATGAGCTGCTATGGTGTCTAGCAACTCTTCGACTTGATACATGTCCCCCCTGGGAAGTTTGGTATTCCACTCCGGCCTTACAACAGGTGGTCTATTTGATTTTTCTGGGAATTGGGGGGCATGATTTTCGATATAAAACCAATGATTTTTCCACCTGAGAATATTGGAGGGGAATTTGTACGAGAGGTACTTGTCGCCGGCCTGTTGTCTAAGTTGGATGCCGGTGCCTCCTACAACAGATGGGTTTTTGGAGGTGGGTTGTGGTTTTACTCGGAAAGAAAGCGGAAAAGATCCTAATGGGGTTCAATTCCGAGGAAGGCTTCATAGAAATGGATAAAGATTGAGATATGGCAAATAGAATTCGGGTTGAGATGATGGAGCTCAAGCCCGTAGTAGTAAAGAAGGCCACGGAAAAAAGAGCAAGAGGGGAGGGCCAAACCCCGTTCAGCAAAATGGTAAAATGTGACGATTTCGTCTACATTTTCCATGGGGAAAGGTTCGCGAAATGAAGGGCACCAATTGATGAGATTCATGTCTTGGAGAAATCCATCGGAAACAAGCTTATTGAGGTCGTTGAGGGAGCACTTACTGTGTGTCCACTCCCCGGATGGCGGCTGTGCCTCCTTCTTCTTCCCATCCTTCTCCGATCTCTTAGGCACCATCTCTAGATCCGTCGCCACGAGTTGCTCGGGGGCTGCGGGGAGAGGGGCGTGGGGATTTGGGTGGGTTGGGGTTCTCCAAGAGGATGAAGGTTGAGTGCGGCTCTATTTGGGGGATTTTGGCACATCTTGGCAGATTGCAGATTGAAAGCACAGTTTTTACTCAGCGTTACCGCGGGGTTAAATAACCAGCGGCTGGGTACAGTTTTCCTGCTTTGAAGCTGAAGAGTCGTTTTAGGGAATATTCGGAAGTTGAGGGGTCATTTGATGGATTGTTTAGATAAAATATTCGATTAATCATTTTTTCAGGGTTAATTGTCCCGAAAAAAGGGGTTTTTTGAATCCCAGATCTAACTTCCATCATTTGCACCATCACATCAGTTCTTTACCATATGGATATTTTTCACTGCATGCCACGACTTTTGGATCCTTATTTCCAAATCTGAGAGATTTGGATTCAAGGCTCGGGGGCTGCGGGATATGTGGCATCGACTACTTATTTTTTTGAGTTTATTTGAAAAAGTAAGGAAGGAAGATTCAAGACTAATGCGACCCTCAGCCTGATTCTCTGATTCAACCTAAGGCTCGGGGGCTACTCCATATGGAGTGCGATTTTTCAATCACACACCATATCAAAGATATAATTCATCTCGTTTATCTCTTATTTATCCTGTATGAATAGGAGATAAAGCTAGTCAGTACAGAAGGAATCTACTCGAGTTGTATTCGGTTACGATTCCTTATCTAGTATTGGACTAGGATTCTTGTAACCCTGACCTCCCGGATATATAAGGGGGGGTAGGGACCCATTCAAGGCAGATCATCAAGATCATTCTACACCTAAGAGAATACAAACCACCATACAGGACGTAGGGTATTACGCACCTTGCGGCCCGAACCTGTCTAAATCTTGTGTTCCTTGCACCTTCGAATTTCTGATCTCGGCATCTCCTCACCTAAACTTACCACCTTGGGTATACCCTTCGGTGGGCAGCCGGTAAAACACAGACACAAGCGGCGTTTGAACGGGCGAAAGGGAGAGGAAGAGGAATGGCCGCGGGGTTAAAGCCCGGTTGTGGCCACGCTGGCCCAACCGGCAGCCCTCGGTGAGGTGCCGCCGCGCGGCTGGCTAACGGGCGCGGGCGGAGGCGTGAGGAAGGCGGAGGGAGGGGCTTAAGGGTGGGGCCAGGGGCGCGGTGAGAGGTTGACTGGTGGGGACGAGCAAGGAAAACAACTGAAAAACAATGCTCCAAATTCCAAAATCCAAAACTGCTACTTCCCGGGCTCCAAAATTTCCCAAATTTTTACTGGAGCAAGAACAAACTACCAAGAGCACATTTCTGCAACAAACACTCAAAAATATATTAAGGATCGCTCACAAAAATTCAAACAAAATTGCAGTTTTCAAAACTTCCAAGAATTTTTTGGCTCGGGATAAGCATCAATAAATTGAGAAAAAATGTTCACAATTCACCATTTGAAATCTAGTATTTGAATAAAATATTTGGGGGCATAGTTACTTAACAAAATTTGAACTTACTTAACAACATTCACTCACTCAAGGCAAGAAAAAATTAAATACACCAATCCAAAACATGCACATGATGCTTGATTATGAATGGATGATGCTCATGATGATGTGGTATTAGTTTTTAATCATGTTCCTTTGGTTTGGGTTGTGACAAATCCCCCTAAGAAAATCTCATCCCGAGATTTAGGTGGATCGAAAGCGAGAAAGCTTTGGGTGAATTAAGGCCATATTCACCTAGACAAGATGAACATCTAAGAAAGGATGTACAAGGCATGGGTGGTGGGGAGTGGTAGGACATTCCTAGTTTCTCTTTGATGGTGATTGTGTACACATATACGATATCTAGAAAGATGAACTTCATAAAGGAAGTTGGGTGTGGAGGGGGAGGGCTTGAGGACTTACTCATGGAAGAAGAAATTGGGGTAGTCTTGACGCAAACGATCCTCACATTCCCATGTGGCTTCATCTTCGGAGTGGTTGCTCCATTGAACTTTCACAAACTTCACCATACTTCACTTCACCTTCCTTTCATCATAATCAAGAATGGCAATGGGATGCTCCTCGTAGGTGAGGCCCGCTTGAAGATCAAGTGTTTCGAGGTCGACGACATCGGTCGGAACATGGAGACACCTCTTCAATTGAGAGATATGGAACACATTGTGAATGGTGGAAAGTGATTGGGGAAGATCCAATTGATAAGCCACCACTCCAACCCTTTTAGTGATTCGGAAGGGTCTGACGAAACAAGGTGTCAATTTACCCTTAACTCGGAAGCGATGAGTGCCCTTTAAAAGAGAGACCTTGAGATAGACATGATCACCAACCTTGAAATGGAGTTCACGGCGGCGACGATCGGCATATATCTTTTGACCGGATTAGGCAATGCGAAGATTTTCGTGAATAATCTTGACTTGGTCCTTGGCATCTTTCACCAAATCCGGGCCGAAGACAGGCCTTTCCCCGGACTTGGACCAATTGATAGGCGTTCGACACCGCCGTCCATAAAGGGCTTTAAAAGGAGACATTTTGGTACTTGCTTGGTAGCTATTGTTATAGGAAAATTCCGCGAACGGCAAGCAAGTGACCCATTTCTTCTCATACACTAGAACACAAGCCCGTAACATATCTTTAAGGATTTGATTCACTCTCTCGGTTTGGCAATCGGTTTGAGGGTGGTAAGTGGTGCTATAGGTAAGGTCAGTTCCCATGGCTTCATGAAGACTCCTCCAAAAGTGGGCAACAAATTGAGGACCACAATCGGAGACAATCATTTTTGGAACACCATGAAGGCATACAATGTGAGTAAGATATAACTCCGTATATTGCTTAGCTCGGTAAGTAGTCTTGACCGGAAGAAAGTGAGCCGCTTTGGTTAATCGGTCAACGATTACCCAAATAGAATCATACCCTTGAGTGGTCTTTGGCAACCCAGTGATAAAATCCATTCCAATATTCTCCCACTTCCATGATGAAATAGGCAAGGATTGAAGAGTACCGGCCAGTTTGAGATGTACGGCTTTAACCCATTGGCAAACATCACACTCGATGATGTATCGAGCTATTTCCCGCTTCATGCGAGTCCACCAAAACCTTTGCTTGAGATCTTGAAATATTTTGGTGCTACCCGGATGAACAGAAAATTGAGAATTATGAGCTTCATCGAGAATTAGACACCTCAAGTTGTGATCCTTAGGCACGACAATACACTTCCCAAAGAATAGGACTCCTTGATCATCACAAGAAAAACATTGAGCTTTACCCTCCTTCATCAAAGTACGAATTCGGGCCATACCTTTGTTGTTCTTTTGAGCTTCCTTAAGTTGATTGTAGAGGTCGGATTTGATTATGAGAGCACCAAGATAATCCTCCTTGACCATTCCCATTTCATGTTTCCAGAATTCATCACAAAGAGTATGAAGAGGAGGTCCCATAGTCAAACAATTGCATTGGGCCTTGCGGCTTAGTGCATCAGCAACGACATTCGCCTTACCGGGATGATAGTGAACTTTGAGATCATAATCTTTGATTAATTCAAGCCACCTACGTTGCCTCTTGTTGAGATCGGATTGGGTGAAAATATATTTAAGACTCTTATGATCGGTGTAGATGTTGCAATGATTACCAAGAAGATATTGGCGCCATATTTTTAGAGCATGGACCACGGCCACAAGCTCCACATCATGAGTAGGATAATTTTCTTCATGTCGCTTAAGTTGATGAGAAGCATAGGCTACCACTCGGCCTTCTTGCATAAGAACACTACCAAGACCAATGCGAGAAGCATCACAATAAACATCAAAGTCCTTGCGAATGTTTGATTGAGCAAGAACGGGAGCGGTAGTGAGACGATCTTTGAGAGTTTGAAAGGCTTCTTCACAAGCTTGGGACCATTCGAACTTGACCCCATTCTTCAATAACTTGGTCATTGGCTTGGCAATTTTTGAAAAGTTTTCTATGAACCGGTGGTAGTATCCCGCAAGTCCAAGAAAACTCCGCATATCAGTGACATTTCGAGGTTGTTTCCATTCAAGAACATCTTGCACCTTGCTAGGATCGACGGCAATGCCATCCTTGGAGAGAATATGACCAAGAAAAGATACTTCCTCGAGCCAAAATTTGCACTTGCTAAACTTGGCATAGAGATGATGCTTCCGAAGCTTTTGCAATACAATATGGATGTGACGAGCATGATCTTCTCGAGTCTTCGAATAGATAAGAATATCATCAATGAAGATAACCACAAAGATATCAAGTTCCTCCATGAAGATACTATTCATCAAGTACATAAAATACGCCGGTGCATTGGTGAGGCCAAAGGACATGACGGTGAATTCATAGAGACCATATCTAGTAGAGAAAGCCATTTTTGGAATATCTTCTTCGTGAATCTTAATTTAATGATAACCCAACCTTAGATCAATCTTGGAGAAATAACAAGCTCCCGAAAGTTGGTCAAATAAGATATCAATGCGAGGAAGAGGATATTTATTCTTAACGGTGACCTCATTCAATGGACGATAATCAACACAAATCCGTAAGCTATCATCCTTCTTCTTCACGAAGAGAGCCGGGCATCCCCAAGGAGAGGGACTCAGACGAATGAAACCCTTATCCAATAGGACCTTGAGTTGTTCTTTCAATTCCTTCAACTCATTCGGGCGCATACGGTAAGGATGCTTGGAAATGGGAGCCATCCTGGTTATTAGCTCAATAACGAACTCCACATTAGAGTTAGGAGGCATGCCCGGTAGTTCTTCCGGAAAGACATCCGGATACTCGCAAACCACGGGAATATTTTCCATCGCCGTGGTTTCGATACCCGTCATGGCGTAAAGACAAACTTCCTTTTTGGCGAGAGAGAGAAGGACTCTATTCCCGGAGGGGTGCAAGAGGTCGATGGTGCGTGGCCCACATTTGATGACCCCATCATGTTTTCCCAACCAATTCATTCCAAGGATTATATCTAAACCTAGCTTATCTAGGATGAGGAGATTTACTTGAAAAGTAGCTCCCTCAATAAGAATTGGAACTTTATCTACAAAGTGTTTTGAGATGATTTCCCCACCAGGTGAATCTATGTGGTATGGTAGTGGTAGAGTTTGCATTTGAAGTTTACTATGCAACATGAATTTCTTGTTAATGAAAGAAAGGGTTGCTCCGGAATCAAAAAGGGCAAGGGCGGGATAAGAATTTATGAGAAGCGTACCCATGAGCACATCAGCATCCTCCGGAATCTCTTCCGTGGTGGTGTAGTTGAGGCGGCCACGCTTAGGAGCTTGTTGTGGCTTGGCTCCTTGACATGGTGCTTGCGATGGAGGGTTGTTGGGCCTTGGTGCGTTGGAGGCACCGCCTTGCCTTGGAGATGGACAATTCTTGGAGATGTGGCCCATGCCACCACAATTGTAGCATGGACCCCTTGCGGCACCGCTTGGGTTGTTCCAATAGGCATTGGCTGGCCTTGGAGCTTGTCCTTGAGGAGGTTGAGGGTGGCGTACAACCCACATAGGGTGCGGTGGTTGCACACACGGTGCACGAGCTGGAGGAGGATGTGGCCCCACACGTGGGCGTGAGGAGCTACCACCCGCCGAATTAGGAGCGGGAAGCTTGTTCTTGGCCTCAAGCTTCTTCATCTTATGTTTGGTGCGAATAGCAATATTCACCAAGTCATTGAAGTCATCAAATTTGGTGGTAGAGAGCTTGTCTTGCAATTCCTCCGAGAGGCCGTCATAAAACCTCTCCCGCTTCCTAGCATCGGTAGACACTTCTTCGGGTGCATATTGAGAGAGAGTGTTGAAGGCATTGATATAAGACATTACATCCTGATGACCTTGAGTGAGATTGAGAAATTCCTTTTTCTTAATGTCCATGATACCCTTGGGGATGTGGAAGGAGCAAAATGCCGTCCGAAACTCCTCCCACGTTATGCGGTGATTCGCGGGTTGGGAAGCCCTCAAATTCCGCCACCAAGCCCCCGGGGCATCATGAAGTTGGTGAGCAGCAAATAACACCTTCTCATGTTGCTCACATTGGATAAGATTGAGCTTCTCCTCAATGGCATGAAGCCAAAAATCCACATCAAGAGGATCCTTGGAGCCACGAAAGATGGGCGGGTTGGTGCAAAAGAAATCCCCATACTTGTTCACTTGAGGCTCTTCTCTAGGAGTTTGATTCCCAGCATTGCCCAAGTTGCCAATATGATTGACCAATTGCCCAAGGAGTTGAGTTTGTTGGGCAAGCACGTCCACGAGAGTGGGGTGGATGGGAGGGTTGGGAAGATCATTGTTGTTGTTGTTGTTATTATTTCCACCCGAACCATTACCGCGGTTCGTGCTGGTTCCCGAACGCAAATTCATCCTAGCAAGAATTAAGATAGGTTACCGATCAAGAAAGAAAAGTAATGATCTTAAGGAGAAGCGGTGGAATGATAAAGCGTAGATAATGACTTGACATAATATTGAGACGCGAACACAACCATGGAAGTAAGGTTATAAACATCCGGTTACTAGAAACATAAGTTAGACAAGCGCGAAAGATTTGGACATCAACATTCAAGATCATTTAGGGCAGATTTGGAGAACAAAAAGGACGAGAAACGGCCACTTACATGTTTCATAATTTATAGTATGCGTATGAGTGCATGCGTGCAATATATGCATGCAATATGTCGTTACCTCACATCGCCCCACACAATATCATAAGGCTAATGATTAAATTTCAGCAAGCATGCAAGAATTAAAATAAGATTACTTGCATAAATAAAGCTACACTAAAAACATTTAAGCATGACCATAGCGATGGAACCGACTTAATTTAGTCCACAAGCATTCAACAAGTTTAACCAACACAAAATGAGCGCGTTTTAACATCCTAGCGCTTAATTCCACCTTACAACCGCATTACTCAAAGTATTATGACCCTCCTACTAGCACTTGGAATAATGGGTGACTTTCCCTCTCACATAACGATAGACAAGTCATGGGTCAAATGGCTTCGGGGCTCCCAAAAGAGACTCGCGGGTGGTGGGCTTCACATGGAACCGACGCACATGCAACCCCATCGAGATGGGATTGTACGTCTCCCTTGCCTCGGCCCATGCACCCACCACGTGCGGAAAGCGATGCGAAGGAGGCGCTTCCTCTTGCGGCATGTGCTGAGGCCAATCTTCCATGATCACCTTGGGTAGCTTCATCGACCATAGATATGGCTCCAATTGGTATTGGAGGTGGACGAGACGGCTCCTTGTCTCCTCCAACTCCCATACCAAGCTCTGGTCCGCCATGCACCTCTCCAAGGTGTAAGGCCCAAGCGGAGGTGAGATAACGTGAGCAATGGGAGCCTCGGGTCCCCGCACCGGAAGGTAAGTGAAATGATCCTCCCAAAGCTCGTGATGCTTGTGGCGAATTCGGGTGATGGCTTCACGTGCCACCTCTTGAATGGCCATCTCCACCGAGGTACCACAAGCGCGGAAGTCGTACGTCACCGCTCCAACCACCATCCTTGCCTCAAGGTGGAGGGTCGCCATGTAGTCCACCAGTCCGACTCCATAACCACGAGCGTAGACCTCGTACTCGGGTTGGAAGGTGTAGTGCGCCCGCCTCAACATCTCATTAAGGATCGCCAGGAACCCAATCGTCTCCGGAGCGCGGGTCGCCATGATCAACTTGGCCATCTATCCATAAAGACACGAGAGATTAAGCACATTTAATTAACAAGTGAAGCAATAGAGGGAAAATAGCTCTAAGATCAAGGGAGAAAATTAGCAATTAATCCTTAGGTTCAAATTTTACAAGAAATAAATATTAGTGCAAGTACTCAATTTTTATTTCGCTCTCAACCCCTTTAGGCAAAATTTTAAGTTCACTTCATGGAACCTCGGCTCTGATACCCGCTGTGAGAACCATGTGACACCTCAAGTATATGGGAGCCAGACTTAGTACATTAAGTGTAGGATGTGCTCTGGTGTGCTATTTAAGGACAAGATTTTAGGGTGTTTTCTGTAATTTTAGAAAAATATAGGGCTTAATGTGCAAAATGTGTGTGAGGGTGAATAATTTTGAAATATAGGAAGGGCTGTTTTGCAATGATGCTTTTACCTTTAAACCACTGTAAAAAGTGAAAACAAATCAGGGAGTTGTTTGAAATGTAAAATTTAAATAGGTTTTAAAAGAAATTTGACTAGTTGTATGGTTTTTAAAATAACTTTGAAACCTCAAATCTTCTAAAGGAGAACCCTTAAGCAAAAGAGTAGAACTTTTTATTCTCTACACTTTTGGTTTTTGGATCATTTTCATTTGAGCCTTGGTTTAAAAGTTACTCAAGCTTTACAGTGAGCCCCCTGAACTTTTGAACAATTGCAACCGGGTCCTCGTCATCCACCTCCAGCTGCTCTGCTCTGCCCGTGAGCTGCTGACGCCGCCGCTGAACTCCGGCGAGCTGCCCCGGCCGCCACCTGCCCCCACGCCTCTTGCCAGTGCCACCTCCACCTCCAGCGCACCTGCCCCGCCGCTTGCCAGGCCCTGGTGGCCGTTTTCCCGAGCTGCCACGCCATCCCCGAGCGTGCCACGGCCGCCACGACGTCGCCGGCGTCCAGCACCTGCTTGCCGCCCTCCAAAGCTTCTCCAAGTGCATAATTAGCTTCGTGGCATCTTGCTCGAGCTCTTTTACCACCTCCCCGAACTCAATTCCGCCCCGGCCCCCTTCTCACTCGCATCGCAGCCATCCGCCATTCCGCCGCCGTTCGGCCTCGCCGTCGACAGCTCAATCCCGAGCCTCCCCTCCCCGACTTCTTGCTCCACCAGCACCACCTCACCCTCCTGAAGCTCATCGCACCGGCCGTTTTCCATTTCCCCCACCAGAACGCCCTGCCCACGAGCACGCCGTCGCAGCTCGGCCTCGTCGCCGTCCCACTGCTCCGCCGTGCCCCAGCCCCTGCCAAGTGGAGCAATAGCACCACATCAACCTCACGAAGCTCTCCAGGCACTTGTTGTCCACTCCCCGACCCTCCAGCCACCGGAACGCCGCTGCCAAGCTTCCAGCCGCCGCCGCCGCCTCTGTCCACCGTCGCGCCACCGCTACAGCTCTTCCCCGGCCCAACTCCGGTCACCCCTGAGTCTGTTGTAAGCCCCTGAGCATTTCCCCTCCCTTTCCCCTCGCCGTCGGCGAGTTATCTCTCCGGAATTAGTCGCCGGTGATCCACCCCGAGAGGAAAGCCGGCCAGGGACCGGATTGCTCTGTTTTAAAAACTTCCAAGGGTCTGTTTGTAAAGGATCAGTCCCCTTTTCCATTTCTTTTTCAGCCAGCTTTGAAAATTCATAGGGAATGGTAGAAAAATTAAAAAATGGTAAAACCGATTCTGTTGTGTTCATAAAAATGAGATCTACAACTTTTGTTACTGAGGTGTAGTTTGGAATCAACTAGTTTTGAAGTTATTTAAATGTTTTCAAAAAGGGATCTTTTGTGTATAACTTGTGTGATTTAAGTTTATTTCCTGCAACTCTTGGCTATTAATTAATTTAAGTAGTGTTTAGTTTTGTGTGAAATATTCAAGACCAGTGCAATTTTGTGAATTGAATAATTTCAAAATTTGTCAAAATGAGTTCAAACAACTAAGATTTAAGTATAATTACTACTAAATGTGTTTGAACCTATGATTAGGAATAAGTTGCTTTAGCTTTGTGATATTAGTGTTTGATGATTTTGTCATTGTATTGTTGATGCTGAGTGTGTATTGATCTGTTAAATTACAACTTTATCGTGAAGGAAAGACTTAACATGTTTGTTACTAAAAATCAATCCTTGCATATCATGTAGACTCGTCGACGCTTGAAGACGGAGACTACGAGTTGATCTTGGAACCCGAACCCGGGCTATCTGAAGACTCCGTCCAAGTTACTGAAGAAGTGACTGAAGCCCCGAACCGACGTTCGGAAGTTTTTAACTCATCTGACCCTAACTTCACTTCCGAAGGCAAGCCCCGGTGCACATCCCAATATTTCAAGTTATTACAAATTCATTAATATATTATATATTTTGCATTACATCTAGGAGTTGAGATGAAACCCTAGTTGCATGATATCTTAGGAAACCAATGGATTGTACCGAGTCCTTATCGCTTAGGTGCTCTGCTAAATAGGACCGGTAAAAGTCGAGTGATTTCCTGTCACTCGCGCGATATAGGAGTTGCTTGTTTACAATTCTGCAACCACTATAAGGATGACGGACAGGGTCATGTGTTGTATCATGACCTGGAAGTTTACCCTGTCTATTTTGATAAAAGCTTTAAGGTGGAAATGTGTGGTAGTGGTGGCTAAGCGTTTGAAAGTACTAGCCACATGCTGTGAAATATGGTAAGCGGTAAGCCTAGAACCGATCGGCTCGGCAAGTGGACATACCTCCCACCACTCGTATTTTGGTTTTTCCTGTTACTCGATTCGACGTGTGGGAATACGTGTTGCAAGGGCAACCAGGAGTACGGGTTTGTAGTCGCGCTACAGCCGTACGTCCTGCACACATTGGGTGTGTGTATGGTCCTGCAGTCGCTTGTGGTGGCCCTGATCCATGACCCGGAATGAAAGGCAAACGGTTGCTTCGGAATCATCGTTGGATGTTCCAAGCGTGTGTGTTAGGTTTACCTTGCAAGGTTGAAATTCGGTCCGGATCGTCCGCCTCTCACGAGAATTGAGATTGCTTATCCCTTTTACCACATAGAGTAAAAAGTATAATTGATAATGGAGGAATCTTGATGATTAATAATCTCTATCTTGCTTGTTTAGTATAGGTGCTTACCTAGAATAGTTAATCAAGCTAGAATCGGAAAGCTAAAACTTGAAGTAGATTATACTCTCTGTTGCTTTTCAGCTGAAAATAAACCCAGAACCTTACCATACCTTCATGAGTCTAGTTATGGGCTAAAGTATACCCAAATCCGGGTAAGTCTTGCTGAGTATCATTATACTCAGCCTTGCTAGAACTGTTTTCAGGTATGCCGGTTGATAACCAGGCTGATAGTGCGTCCTGCCCCTTTGCTGTTCCACCTGGTTGGTCCGTGGAATGGGATCCGTCCCCGGCCAGCATTGACCCCTCGGAGTGACACCATCGACCGGGCTACGCATGGTGCTGCTGATGGCGATGTTGTTAGTCGCGTTGTCTTTTCGCTATAACTTTGGTCGACGGGTGTTTACCCGTTCCTTTTAAATAACCCTTTGTTTATTTTGCTCCAATCAGGGCTGGAGAAAACTGGTTTGTAATAATACTGCTTACTCTGTAATAAAGGCTTGCGTTGTTATGTACCTGGAGTTCTTCTTGTATGAGTATAACCTACTCCGATCCTGTGTAACCGTGGTTGCATCGGGCGGTGACCCGACAGACCCATGGGTTGTTCCGTTTGAAGTGCATTTGAGATCATCTTATCTTTGTAAATGATGATTAGTGCACTTGAACCAGAATAATTCAGACGGTTCTGCCACAGCTGGTATCAGAGCTGTAGGTTTACCTACACTCTATACAGGATACAGGAGAAATCCAGGGATATTACAGTGCTTAAAAATGATTTCAGAATAAAATTTGGCATAATAAAGAAAATTACAAAAGGCGTTGGATTCGCTAAGGTTGTGTGCTTAGTTCGTAGAGCCCTGAGGGTTAGTTTGGGAACTACTAGGTGACTACTAGTTATTATACTAGGTTTCTAACTTCTAGCACTACTTTCTGCAAAAACTTACTTTTAAGTACAATCAACCTTAGAATTGTATAAGTCATCATCCGCCGCCAAGGTAAGAAGGTAAGGATCCTCAGCCAACTGAGGGAGCTTGGCCTTCTCGTCGGTGATGCGAACCGAACGCTGTTTCTCAAGCAGTGGCCTACTTGAGATGCTGCCAATGTACCAACTTCGGTTGACTACACTGGGAGTATATGGTTCGGCGCAGGGTATGGCGATCGCTGTTCATACCCCCGCATTTTGCGGTACCCCCGTGAATACGTTATTCAACAACGTATGTTAACGTTGTCTGTACGGCGGTAATTGTACAGATGCTGTTTCTATAGTGAACAGTAATGTTTGGGGACGCTTTCATGATGTGCTGGCATGAAAGGTTCATTATTCTACTGTGATTTTCTGCAGGTACACTAACCACGAGTAATAGGCTTGCGAATAGGAAGAATGACTAGTTATATAGGGAGAGACGTATGAATATGTCACCGAAATTAATTTCGTAAGTCCAAAGTTTCTTTGGCAATTGTGGGTTGGTGAGGTCGAGTAGAACCGTGCATACATAATGAACATATTCGAATGTCTTGTCTGAGGGCTTGGCTAAGGACTATTGAAGAGTGGTCTATCCCAGATACAAACTTGTCACGATCCTTCAGATAGCCATCGGGTTTAGTATCTCCCCATTGCTTATCTATCCTCGAGATCTAGGATGCCCTTTCAGTGCTGTTATCCAAATCAGTTATCTTAGTACAGCTATCTAATGAAGTCTTCTGCAGAAAAGTTACATTCCAGCCGTTCAATCATTTCATTAGATTCTTGCTCTGTGTTGCTGTACCTTGTGTCTCACTAATTGAAATCTTGCTTCAGATGGCCGAGACTCCAAATATTCGTTGGGATCGCGAAGGACATGCTCATATCAATGCCTTGCATTGAGAGGGTTTTCCCCGTCTCTTGTGGGAGTCACTTCAGATTTTCGGCTATGACGTATCCCCATGTTACGACGGATATGAGTTTGTTGAAGCGGGTGTTCCTCGGTGTAGGGTGAAGATGACCATTCCGCAGCATCCCTCTCGCTATTTATGGCAACCTGTCACAATTTGCACCCTTGGTCACCGCCTTGTGGATACCTTTGAGTCTGCTGCACTTGAAGCTATTCACGTCTTCTGTGACAAACACCCCGAGGAAGTGGCAGCCTACCCGATCGGATTGTTCCCAGCCACAGACTCTCGTGACCCCAAGTGGACCTTCAGGATCTCTTGCTGCAGTCATTTATTGGGAGATCTATCTCTCGAGACACTGCAGACTCTTATCCGGTTCATGAACGTGCAGCATCATTATCAGTTGCTGCAACGTCGGGGCATGAACCAGTTGTCCACCTTAGCTCAAGCTCACCATGAAACTATCACCCAGCAGCTTGATGAGCTGAATGAGCTTCACACTATCAAGAATGCTCAGGTCGACTTGTTGGCCCAGCGTGATGTGATCATCAACAACCTGGAGAATCAGATCCATGAGAGGGAGATGGTTATCACCCAGCGCAATACCATTATTTAGTTCCTCCAGGATCAAGTTCAAGATCTCACTATTGAGCTTGATGATGCCGTCAACCATATCAACGAATTTCATGAGCACCCCGTACCACCTGTAGTGCCAAAAGAAAATGAAAGTGAGGAAGAAGAAGAAGATCCAGAGGAAATAGAAGGAGAATCAAGTCTTGACTCCGAACACGGTGATCCCGCCCCAAATCCCCAATCTAATCACTCATCTTCCGGAAGTCTGTCGTCAGTGGGAAACCTCGACGACTATTAGCTCATCGTTCTCTTCGCTGTAATGGATATGTCTAGTGTAGAGTAGGATGATCTGGTGGGTCGAATAAGCAGTTGTATAGACTAAGAACCACTTGGATGTAATATAACGTGGTGTGCCTTGTACTGGGAGTTGTGGAAGTTGTGTTGTACTATATGTTAAACCGCAGGTTCAGTTATGGAGTTTAAGTTTAATGTCCTATTGCTGCATACCTTGTCTCCATATTTGCATGTGATGGACCAACTGAACCTATGATATGTATGCCTGATAACAAAAGGAAATAAGCGTGAGTGAACATAATGGATTTTTTCCTTTTGTTTCAGATGGTTGGAGCAACACGTGGAACCCCTGAAGGTTTCCGGCCCGACCAGGCCAGCGGTTCGCAACAACCGCCACCTCCGCCACCCAATCTAGCGGAGGTAATGGCCCAGCAGACTGAACTACTGAACCAGCTAGTGAGGGCACAGCTGGGACACTTCCATCACCAATCCAGAAACCGCGAGGAAAATGCCTCAGCCGGGTATCAGGATTTCTTCGGTACCCAGCCCCCGTTATTTCACAAGACAGAGGAACCTCTAGATGCGGACGCATGTCTCCGTACTGTGGAGTCCAAGTTTGCCCTACTGTCGGCACCATGCTCGGAGGCAAACAAGGCCCTCTTTGTAGCACAACAACTCCGTGGTACTGCCCGTATATGGTGGGACCACTATTCTGCGATGCAACCAGATGGTCATGTGGTATCTTGGGAAGAGTTCAAGGCCGCATTCCGCGCCCATCATATTCCTGAAGGCTTGATTGAGCGCAAGCTCAATGAATTCTTGGCATTAACCCAGGGCACTCGCACTGTCATGCAATATGCACAGGCGTTTAATCACCTATGCCAATATGCGAGTTATCATGCAGACACCGACGCCAAGAAGAGAGACCGTTTTCGTCGCGGTCTCAACACCAAGCTCCGGGAACGACTGAACTTAGCCTGAGCCGACACTTTCAACGAGTTGGTCAATATGGCCATCACTCAAGAGGAATGTATCTCAGCTCATCGGGCTGAGAAGAAGAGGAAGATTACCCCTGGTCCCCCCGGCACTCAACAGTCGAGGTTTAGGTTGGTGCCGCAGTCAACGACGCGACCTCCACCTCGCGCCAATTTACCAGGGAGATGGGTGGCTAGGCCCCCACAGCAGTCCCAGTTTAACCGACAGTCGGCTCCTCCTCAGCAGCAGCAACAGCAACAAGGCCTCAGGCCCACTTCCCCTCCTTTTGGTCAAGGAAACAACGGCAACCGTTGTTTGAATTGTGGTAGCCCCTCGCATTTCATCAAGAACTGTCCGCAACCTAGGAGATCATTCCAAGGGCAGCCCTCCAACACAAACAATAAGGGCAAAGCGAAGAAATAGATGGTACAAGTTCGCCAAGGCAAGGTGAACTTCACCACTATCTCCGAACTCCCCGAAGGCGCTCCTATAATGACGGGTACTTTCACTATCCACTATCAACCCGCCATTATACTTTTTGATTCCGGTGCAACTCATAGCTTTATCAGTTCAAAATTTGGAACCAAACTAGGCTTAGAATTATATCTGGTTAATGGAAGTTATTTGATTGCAACCCCGGGTGGTAGAGTGGCATCCAATCAAATATGTAGAAATGTGCCAATCCAGTTGGGCAGCAATCTGGTAAAGAAAGATTTGCTTTTGCTGGATCTAGAAGGGATGGATGTTTTGTTAGGTATGGATTGGATGTCTAGACACCATGTCTCTCTAGATATCTCGTCCAGAGTGGTGGAGATAGACTCACCCGATCAAGGAACCACCACTCTTTATCTATCACAAAGAGGATGTATAAACTCTTGTGCCTATACGGCAGAAGGAATTAAACTCGAGACCATCCCTATTGTGTGTGAATATCCGGATGTTTTTCCAAATGATCAGCCAGGGATGCCTCCAGATAGGGATGTTGAGTTCATTATCGAGTTACAGCCAGGTACGGCACCTATCTCCAAAAGGCCCTACCGTATGCCACCTAACGAACTAGCAGAACTAAAAACCCAACTTCAAGATCTTCTTGATAAGGGTTACATCCGTCCAAGTGCTTCACCATGGGGATGCCCAGCTCTATTCGTGAAAAAGAAGGACAATAGCCTACGAATGTGCGTAGACTATCGCCCTCTCAATGCGGTGACAATCAAAAATAATACCCTTTGCCCCGCATTGACATTCTTTTCGATCAGCTAGCCGGAGCCAAGGTGTTTTCAAAAATTGACCTTCGCTCTGGATATCATCAGATCAAGATAAGACCTAGTGACATTCCAAAAACGGCCTTCTCTACCAGATATGGACTTTACGAATATCTGGTTATGTCCTTTGGTCTTACCAATGCTCCAGCTTATTTCATGTATCTCATGAATTCAGTTTTCATGACGGAGCTAGATAAATTTGTCGTGGTATTCATCGACGATATCCTTATCTATTCTAAAAACCCTGAAGATCATGCCAAACACCTCCGAATAGTTCTTCAGAAGTTAAGAGATCATCGTCTGTATGCCAAATTCTCCAAGTGTGAATTTTGGATTGATACAGTAAAATTCCTAGGCCACACTGTTTCTAGCAATGGCATATCTGTGGACCCTAGCAAGGTTCAGGAGGTAATGGATTGGGAGCCTCCTACTTCTGTTCATCAGATCCGTAGCTTTCTGGGTTTGGCTAGCTATTATCGCAGATTCATCCTAATTTCTCCAGAATAGCCAAACCTATGACCGAGCTACTGAAAAAGGGGGTTAAGTTTGTCTGGAATAAGAAATGCGAAGAAGCGTTTCATAACCTAAGAGCCCATCTCACTACTGCCCCAGTGTTGGCTCAACCGGACAATTCCAAACCCTTCGATGTCTATTGCGATGCTTCAGTCATCGGCCTCGGTTGTGTACTCATGCAAGACAACCGAGTCATCGCTTATGCTTCTCGAGCACTTCGGCCCCATGAACAAAACTATCCTACCCATGATCTTGAGCTGGCAGCTGTGATTCATGCACTCAAGATTTGGAGACACCATCTCATGGGAACCAAGTGTAATATCTACACTGATCACAAGAGCCTCAAATACATATTCACCCAAGCAGATTTGAATATGAGACAACGCCGTTGGCTGGAATTAATCAAAGATTATGACCTGGAAGTCCATTATCATCCAGGCAAGGCCAACGTGGTTGCAGATGCCTTGAGTTGAAAAGCACATTGCTCTTGTTTATCAGTAGAGGCTCTGAATGAAACCCTCTGTTGGGAGATGAGAAAGCTTAACCTTGAAATTATATGCCAAGGTAGTTTGAATGAGCTTTCAGAGGAAGTTCCAATAAAGAATAGTATCATCATGGCCCAACAACATGATGATGGGATAAAGATCATTAAGCAAAATCTTATTAAAGGAGAGGAGAAATATAAGTGCTTTCGGATAGATCCTTTGGGAGTACTCTAGTTCAAGGAACGGATGTTGTACCTAAAGATCAGCAACTCCGAAAGCAAATTCTAGATGAAGCACATCTGTCCAAGTTTTCTATGCACCCTGGTAGTACTAAAATGTACCAGGACTTGAGACAGAACTTCTGGTGGACTCGCATGAAAAGAGAAATAGCAAGGTATGTTGCTGAATGCGATATCTATCAGAGGGTCAAAGCCAGTCATCTCAAGACTGCTGGTGTCTTGCAACCATTGCCTATTCCCTCTTGGAAATGGAAAGACATCAGTATGGAATTCATCGTTGGTTTGCCCAACACCTCCCAGAAACATGACTCCATTTGGGTAATCGTAGATCGATTAACCAAAACTGCTCACTTTCTTCCTGTGCATACTACTTTTACCGCCAAGAAGTATGCGAAATCTACACAGAGCAGATCATTAGACTCCATGGAGTGCCTAAGACGATCATCTCTGATCGTGGTGCTCAATTCATCGCTCGTTTTTGGGAGCAACTTCAGACATCTCTAGGGACTAGACTTATTCGAAGCTCAGCATATCATCCCCAAACGGACGGACAAACTGAAAGAGTCAACCAAATCCTAGAGGATATGCTAAGAGCTTGCGTCATTCAGTATGGCAAAAGTTGGGACCAGTGCTTACTGTTGGCAGAATTCTCGTACAACAACAGCTTCCAATCAAGTCTTCAATGGCTCCATTCGAAGCTCTATACGGTCGCCGGTGTCGAACTCCTTTGAGTTGGTCACAAGTCGGTGAACGTAAAATCTTTGGACCCGACTTGGTCACGGAGGCTGAAATCAAGGTAAAGCACATTCAAACCAATCTTAAAACAGCTCAATCCAGACAGAAAAGCTACGCGGACAAACGTAGGAAGCCCTTACAGTTTTCTGTAGGAGAGTTTGTGTATCTTCGGGTGTCTCCTACTCGAGGAGTTCAACGTTTCGGCATCAAAGAAAAACTTGCTCCTCGATACGTTGGACCCTTCGAAATCCTTGAGATCTGCGGACCTGTAGCTTTATCGTCTTCAACTTCCACCTCAGCTAGCAGCTGTCCACAATATTTTCCATGTTTCCCAACTCAAGAAATGTCTCCAAGTCCCCACGGAGATCATAGATCTACAGGCTGTCGTATAGAACTGATCTTTCTTATGCCGAGCATCCCATCAAGATCCTAGATACCAAAGAAAGAAGTACTAGAAGAGTGACGATCAAGATGTATAAATTCAGTGGAATCATCACACTGAAGAAGAAGCAACTTGGGAAACCGAAGCTTATCTTCAAAAAATTATCCAGGTTTCCTGAACGACAATCTTTACCTTTGAATCTTCAACTTTATCCTGTTCGAAATCTCGGGACGAGATTCTTTTTAGGAGGGAGGGTTGTGACACCTCAGGTATATGGGAGCCAGACTTAGTGCATTAAGTGTAGGATGTGCTCTTGTGTGTTTTAAGGACAAGATTTTAGGGTGTTTTCTGTAATTTTAGAAAAATATAGGGCTTAATGTGCAAAATGTGTGT